>NW_005187517.1:1287315-1291729 GCF_000239375.1 Pundamilia nyererei | reverse complement strand
AGAGAGAGAGAGAGAGAGAGACTTCAGTGTTAGTATGTGGACTGCTGAGGGGGCACTTTGCAAGATGTTGCTGCCGCCAGGGTTCACTGGCCCACTTGGCACAAAGCTTTTCTTTTTTATTTCTTTCAGTTTGGTTGTTCACTGTAAATTTTCTCTGTTTTAAATTAAAAGTTGTTGCTTATGTACGCTGCATATGGTTATACGGTACCGTGTACGTAGAAATGTACACATTTTACAAAACTGTAGACTTTGTCTTAAAGATTTGTGTTTACTGAGCAGGGCAAAACAATGTGTGAGCACAATGCCCAAGTAGCCCTCATAGTAGAGCTGCCACAAACAATGATTTTGATAGTTGATTAGTCTACTAATCAGATTATGGACATAAAGCGTACAGCTTATTCCACCAGCATGCATCTGCTCTTATATAACTATCATTAGCTTAGAGCTTGAAGTATTTAAGGTATGTGCTAACTAAAAATAAAGACAAGATGATAGTTTTTCTTTTTAATTTTAATGAAATTTGCAGATTGTCTCAGTGAAGATTAATAAACTCAGCTGTCTGCTCCTTGCTATCTAAAATATAACAGGACACTTCTACCATCTCACACTTCTGTTTAATCAGTTTTCTGTGTGACGTTTATTCAGCTGTGTGAAAACTATAACTTTACAATGTAGCTTGCCGTTGCCAGTGTGTGAATGTGTGTGTGAATGGGTGAATGACTGAATGTAGTGTAAAGCGCTTTGGGGTCCTTAGGGACTGAGTAAAGTGCTATACAAATGCAGGCCATTTACCATTTACTACTAATTTCTACATCTTTCAGGATCTTACAAAGCTTCAAATGACCCGTCGACTATTAAATTAGTCGTCAACGATTTTGATAGTCGACGTAATTGTGACTAGTCGACTAATCGTGGCAGCCCTAGTTCATAGGTGTGGTTAGTTCATTGGTGATTTACTAAAGCTGTCTTCTAACACAAGCGCAGTTGACCCATTTCAATATCAAGTGCAAAAAAAAATAAAACATGCTTTTTTCTGTGTTAAATATTAGCACCAATATCAGTTTGTGTGCTCGATTTAAACATTCTCTTCCCTGTATTTTGCGTTTTAAGAAAGGAACTCCCTTAAATATGCACATGCAGCAGGAGCAGTCACAAAAATCTGTGAAATTCCACCTCCCTACATGCAATTTTGTCACTGCATCCCTTTGTAAATACCAAGCGTAGCTTCATGTAGTACTTTACAAGTACTTTAAAGCTGCAAATGAAAACACTGCAAATAGTGATGCATGTAAGAAGGAAATTCTCTACTGTGGCCACATCATCTACTTCTTCCAACTCAGATGGAAAAACTCCCAGTTAGCTCTTACAGTATGCTTCATGTTTTCCAGAATTTGGCTGAACATTTAAGTAAAGCCATGTACATTTTACAATTCATCCTGCTACTTCTATCAGCAGTCACATCATCAATAAATAGCAGTGACCCACTTCTACTGTCAGCCATACATATCCATGCTGTAATATTGCCTCGACCATGTTTAACAGATGGTGGTATTCTTTGGATCATTAGCTGTTTCTCTGCTTCTCCATACTTTTCTCTTCCCATCATTCTGCTACAAGCTTATCCTGTTTATCAGCTACAAGTTTGTCTTGTAGCAAGTATCACATAAAGACACCCAAGAGTTATATGGAAAAATAAATCTTACATCTTTGATGCTTTGTATAAGGCTGGCATCCTTGGTGCCAGTATGAATCTATAGAAGTGTATTTGTCTTTTTGAGAATTTTTGGGAGTACCTTTTAGGAGATTTTCTTTTGTTGGGAAAGATGACCTGCTATGATTTATTATGGTGCAGTTTGTGGATTTTGAAATTTAGTCTGAAAAGCTAAAGTTATTTTGAAAAAGTGTAAGGAACTTGTTTGCTGTGGGGTGTCAGAAATGTCTTAAATAAACAGCAGGAACAATATGAATTTAAAATGAATGTGAAATTTCATACAGAAGATATCAGTCACAACATTAAAATCTCACTGTTGCTCTGCCTCATTGGGCATGTACCCTTGCCAGTGTGTCTGACATCAGCAATGTTGGCAGGGGATCCTTTGGGTTCTGTGGATCAGGCTTGTTCAGCCATATAAAGCATGGATGTGGAGAGTTTAAGCTTTTGGATGTGTACCTTGAACTGCTCCTGAGCAGATTTTGTGGGTTGGTAGGGCTTAGAGAAGCCTTAGTTTTGTTGTTATAATCTGTGTGGTTGGACTAAACAATGCTTAGGTTGATATTGATATTGATACTCCAAAAAATTAAAGGATTTTTTTCAAATTAATCAGATCTCAAAGGGGAAGTGAAAAGATTATGTGGCAGACTAGTCCATGTTTTGATGACTATGCTGCTCAACCCACAAATGCTTTTCCTTGTAAATGTGGAACCATTTAGGAGGATACGATGAGATTTTTCAACAGTATAACATTTATTACCAAAAAGCATTGTTACAACAAACAAATAATCAGCCAAACACAAATTTCCCTCCTTTTTTGGGCCAAGCCTACGTTGTTGCTACTAACTACACATCAATGAGATGTAAGACTTTGTTTCTCACTCCTGCACAGACACACACACATACACAGAGAGCGACAATGATGAGACGGGTCAAAGGAATCCATTATTCAGCTGTTAGGATATTTTTAGAAACACCCCAGTGACTTTGGAATTATTTATTAAGTGCCTGATAATTAAAACATGTACGTTTGGTTGGGAAAGCCAACCAGAAATCTCAGAGAGTGTAAGACACAGAGAAGGAAAGAGTGAGCAAGAGGCAGGGAGACTTTTTCTCGCTACATCTCTCTCTGTCTTACATACACACACAGACACATATACATCTCTTTAAATACATATATATATATATGTAAAAAAACTCGACCACTGCAGCATTTATTTAAATTTACTGTGCATGTGCACACATGCTGCATGGATGCACACAGCCACATTAACTGCAGCAGCAAAAACAAAAAAAGAAAAGAAAGAAAAAATAAATACATAAAAAAACACCACACTGCCTCAAGAGAAGAAAAGAGAAAACGTTCTCATTAATCATTCAGCTCTCACACCATCATGTACACATTTACCCGTTGTCTCACACAGTTGCGAGAACAGATGTGTGTGTGTGTGTGGGGGGGGGGGCAAGATACACACAAAGCATACCATCAGCACGCACATGCAAATGAATTTGCTGTATTTTGCTCCCTTGCGTTCTGCCTCTCCTTCCATCACATGCACACACTGTTACGCACTCTTTCTGCTGCTCTCTTGCTTTCCTTCAGAATCCTTGTAAGAACAAAAACGGACAACAAGGAAAAACAGAGAGAAACCGAGAAAACTCAAGCTGCTTCACCAGAAAAACAACTGTGTTCACTGTTTGTACAAGAAGGAAAAAAACAACATTTTCCCTTTCAGAGTCAGGACCAACAACATATGTAGGGTGACGTTACTAGAACTCTAGTACTAACTCTAGTAGGGTCTAGTACCAAAATCATTTGCAGTGCTCGGTGATTCTAACTTGTAGTGACGTCAAAATTGATTGTTCCTGCATCTGTGACAGCCCATGAGATGGAAAGGTCATCATCTGCCTAATTCTGCAAGTCCCCAAGGACTGGATCTCCTCCAGCAGCACATTACATTATGTTCTTGTAAGTATTATATTCACTGTGGATATTATTATCAACACGTGTAGCTGTATTAAGTAGTTGCAACATAATAAGCAATGAAATTCTTCTTCTGCATGACTGGAGTTCAAAACTGCATTTTTCTATTGTAGATGTGGAGAAACTATCAGTGAACCTCAAATTTATAACAGTCTTTCCAAAATAGCTGAGTAAAAAGAGAATGCAATCATATGCAAAGACTAACTTTGAGTGAAAAAAAGCACACACAGCACGATTTCCTTTCAAAATTGTAAACATGTTAAAAAAGAAAAGAAAATGAAATTAAGTTTACATTTTGAACAGTATGTTCTTATTTTGCTCTGGAGACCTAACCTTGGTGTACTCCAGCTTTCATCCAGAGTCAGCTGAGATAGGCTCCGCCTCCTCCCTTCTCTGAATTGGACGAGACATTAACAAAATGGATGAATAGATGTTTATTCTCATTGTGAATGTAGATTAATTTGACACAGTTTTTGTTTTTAAAAAGTTGAGCCTGGACATGTTTCCTAACAGTTTTTTCTTATTATAAGAGCAGTTAGAAAAAAGTCTGGAGGAGCTGAATGAATTTCCACTATTAATCTAAGCAGTAAGAGCGAATGAATATTGGAAAATTTAAACCCAATGCAGAAGCACTGCAGTGAGCAGTGAATGTAATTACTCAAGATTATTTATATAAAAGTATATCTCCTATGACCGTTTTTTTTAGATTATTTGCACTG
>NW_005187517.1:1270210-1287015 GCF_000239375.1 Pundamilia nyererei | reverse complement strand
CATGTCCTGCTTAGTTCTGTTTAATATTGCAACAGCCAAGGTCAGATGTGAAAGAAGGATTGTGGACTGAACTGATGGAGATGGGAGTGAGAAAGGGAGCAGTTGAGCTCTACGATTAACTTGGTACTTTCCTGTTCCTCCACCTCTCATTGCCAGAGGGATGCAGGAAAACAGGAGGAGGGTGGAGTGAGAAGGTAGTTGATGGGTGAAGCGACCTCGCCATCTCTGTGAGAAGTAAACGCTGAAATCCTATTTGAATTTCCTCTGAGGTTCTTAGACTAAATTCATCTTTGTTCAAGTAAGGTGAATTAAAACTAAAGTGCTAGCCATTTTCCCAGGAGCATTTTCCACTGAATTAATCTAAATCCAAGCAAAGGTGTGAGCAGAGAAGCTATTCACAGACCTACAGTGCTTTGGGGAAATCTAGCCCTCCACTTGTTCCTTTGTGTGAAGAAGGAAAAAAACTGCAGTTTAGTCTAGATTCTAAGTGTAAAATGATCCCATTATTCACATTCCCATCCAGGTGTGACACAACTGGGGGAAGATGGGAGGAAAATCACCTATTAGCATGTGGCTGTTGATTCTCTATTGGCCCTAACCCACTTTTGGAGCTTTTGGTTTGGATTGTAAACTGAACATTTCTTTGTTTAAGTGCAGTCCCTGATCAATTATCAATAGGGTCTGTGCAACAAGAAAAGTGGAACTGAGATGCCATTTGGATGTGATTTGTCTCTCTAGGGGAAATTTGGCGATTTGACTTTTTATTATTTGTGATGGTGCATGTTTTCAGACTAGTCTGAAGCACGTGTCGCTGTCAGTAATACTTGTAATTACATCTAAAATTCACCTACATTTTTTAAGCCAACTTTAAATTCTGGTGAGTTAACTGACCAAATATGGAAATATTTTATACCCCACTTCTCCCCTTAGCACCCTGATGAAGCTCAACCCAAGCATCAGAATGATTAGGAAAGGTAATTTAAGTAACTTTGGATGTGGTGTGGCTGTTAGTCCCGGGGGTTGATCTGAGTATTGCAGAAACTGCTGATTCACTGGGATTTTCCCTTGCAACCATCTCAAGGGTTATTTCCAGCAGCTTGTTGAATCTAAATTATTGTGATGTTACCTATTGGGTTGTAGACTTTTTTCACAAACTATGACGAGTGAGGGAAGGGTTTGAATATGAAATCGAGACACTTCAAGCTTCAAAAGGAGCACAGGCCATTGCTGGCTCTCCCAGCGGTCTCGGCTCTGCCTGATTTCCCCACCCGAGCCTCTTTGCTTTGAATTTGCCCTCAGTGATTCTCTAATAGTCTTGTCTTCTGGTCTAGATGTCGTCATACCATCCCAAACCCTTATCCTTGGAGAGAAGTGGTTCAAATTTCTTTGGCCTCTGGTAGAAGGTGGCCACACATGCAAACTCCACATAGACAAGCCTCCAGTAGATGATGGATTTGAACCCAGGAACATCTTGTTTTGAGGCAAAAGTGCTAACCACCACACCACCCTAAAAACCATATATTATTAAATGAACATGATGCTGCATTAGATAAGACCTCAAATCTATGACTGACACCATAAATTAATTAGAAAAGTGTTCACTGAGGTCATAGATCATGTACTGCCACCTGCTGGCGATAGATTACAGAACACACATTTAAGTCCCTGCACTGGTTTGACTTTTCACACCCTGAGACTACATCCATGATTTCTTTAATTTATATATATAGCACATGATTCTTCACTAATTACATATTCTTATTGCATAGTAGTCTTAGTTGGTACATGATAAATAAATTCCCAAACAGAAGCCAATTGAGGCTGTTTCTTTGGCTCGTGTCAATTTTTAATTCTTGATGGCATTGATTCAACACGGTGCTGGAAACATTCTTTAGACATTTTAGTCCATACTCACATGATAGTATCACACACCGTATTGTAGATTAGGCCATAGAGTAAGCTAAAGTTCTTTAAGAAAAAAAAATACAGTCACATTTCTGTAAAAACTTAAAGTTCTTGGAATTGTTCTCATACAGCTATGGAGCACTTTTTCAATACTTTGCATTTGGCTGATCAACCACTAGCCTAAATGCTTTTCATGCTAACATTGATGAGCTTTGCAGTGGATGAGGGTTTTGTTGTTCAGCCATCTCTTGAAGCATACAAGACCATCAGCAGGATGTGGACATACTTGATATAGTCAGGATAGTTAATATGCATGATTACATACACAATATAACATAATTAAGTGGGCAAGCTTTGTAATACAGAATTAAGCCCAAAGATAACTGAATAACAAGCTACTGTGACATAGTTTTGCTTCGCGATCCAGGCCCCTGTTTTAGCACAGCAGGATTTTGTGATTCCAGTTGAGTGTACGTAAAAGACAACTCTGGCCTATTTTTAGCTTATAGGTGCCAGTACACACTGTGTCAGCGTGCTCTGCCAAGACTCCCACATCTCAGTGTTTTGAACCATGTTCCAGTTTCTCCTTTTATCTTCAGTTTTACTAATACTTAACCAGTAGGTCCCACTAGTTTCCTGACTGGACTAAACGCTTACCCAGAATATAGGACAAAACCGCAGTGAGAAAATCGCTGACCTGTGTAGATGTGTGAATGTGTCTGCAGTTTCAGCTGATGGAAACATGAGGAGATGTTTCTATTTAATCTTCTTGTTCCTATAGCACACTCTAAGTGACCGGCAATATTCTGGCTCAAACTGATACCTTTTGGTTCATTTAGGCCAATCTGAGCCACCAGCGGTTCAGATTGGCTCTTACTGTATTTACTGTGGTACAGTCTGTCACTGTTCTGTGCCAGCAGACCTGCTGCTGCAACCAGCAGGGCAGAGGGGATGATTAAATGATCATTTTCAAGGTGGTGAGTGGCATTCGGCCAGCCTTCTAGATGACTTACATTCGCCACAAATCATATGAGTCCACAGAAAAGATAAAAAAAAACCCCCACTCAGTAACTTTGATCTGTGCTCACAAATTAAAAGCAGAATATCAAAGAGGAAATAAAACTGACATTTTATAACTATATATAACCATATTTTATAATTTTACCATATAAGATTAGCTATCTTATATGGTAAGCAATAAATTCTGGATCTAATCTTCCATCCTTTTTTTATATGACTTACAAAAGTAATGTATTTGGATCTTTAGAGAGGGACATACAACCCTTTCGCCATAAAAAAGAACCTTTATGTAGCAAATCTTCAGTTTTTGTTAATTTTGTTCAACAAAGATTTCTAAATCATCAGGATGCCTGAGGGCATTGGATGGTGGACATGAAGGGGCGTTTATCTGTTGTTTCAGTAGACTCAGGACTGCTACATTGATTTGATGCACTTGATTCCTCATACTGCTTAATTCTTATGTACACTGCTCAAAAAATTAAAGGAACACTTTGAAAACACATTGGATGTCAACTAGGGAAAAATCATGCTGGATCTATATACTGATATGAACTGGGTAATGTGTTAGGGGAAAAAAGGATGCCGCATCATTTGATGGAAATGAAAATGATCAACATACAGAGGGCTGAATTCAAAGACACCCCAAACATTAAAGTGATTTTCTGAAAGTGACTTATGTTGACAACATGAGACAATAGATGGAGTCCTGGGGATCTGATCTCCAGATCTGGACCAGGGCATCACTGAGCTCCTGGACAGTCTGAAGTTCAACCCGGTGGTGTCAGATGGAGCGAAACATAATGTCCCAGAAGTATTCTGTTGGATTTAGGTCAGGTGTGTATGGGGACCAGTCAGTGGTATCAGTTCCTTCATTCCTTTATCCTCCAGGAACTGTCTGCATACTCTTGCCAAATGATGAAGTGCACTGTTGTGCACCACCAGGAACCAGGGGAGGATCTGACAATGAGTCCAAGGATTTCATGGGCCTGTGAATAGGGCCCACTAGAGGATGTGGGGTCCTCAGGCCAGCCTCATAAAATCTGTTTCAGATTGTTTGGTCAGTGACATTGACACGAGTGTCCTCCTTGAGGTCATTTTGTAGCTTTGGCAGTGCTCAGCCTGTTCCACCTTGCACGAAGGGGCAGACACTGGTCCTGCTGATGGGTTATGGACCTCCTGGAGGAGGTGGCCTACCTGTTTCAGGTAACTTAGAGCGAATGCTATAGAAATGTGAATTTTGTAGTACTTTGCCTCTGTAATTCAATTTTTTTGTTAATTTATACTTCTGCTTTTTTAGGTCGTTTTTTAGAAATGCCACTGGTGATATTACAAACCCAAACCCTATTAAATGGGAATATTTAATTTTTAAATCATGCGGCCATGTCTTGCAATCAGGAGACAAAGAAAGCAAAAATTCTGACGCATAAAAAACTTTACACTTTTTCCTAAGTGTTTTTGCCTCTCTCTAAAACAAGGGTTTGGTAGGGTTAAGATTAGGGTCATCAACAATGATAACTTATATCTCACAGAGTTAAGAAACATAGTTTGAGGTGTTTTTAGGAAAATCAACCAGTCTCATTTCAGTTTATAAAATGTATTTACCCAATCATCTCCAATAAAAACATTTATATCTGCCTCACATTCAGATTTTCTTAATAGCTCCACAAACCTTTTTTTTTTTACAATCCCCTGTTCATAACGTGACAGCCACAGAACACAACTTCTGAACTGTAAAAGGAACCACTAAGCGTACACTCATCAGCCACTGTATCGGATACACGTGTTCAACTGTTTATTAATGCAAATTTCTATTTAGACAATCACATGGTAGCGACTCAATGCATTCAGACATGCTGATGACTCGCTGAAGTTCAAATTGAGCACCAGAATGAAGAATGTTTAAAGTGGGTTTAATGTGCCATGTTTGTTGGGACCAGACACGTGGTCTGAGAACTGCAAAACTGCTCATCTGCAGAGATTTTCTCACTCAACCATTTCTAGAGTTTTACAGAAAATGGTCTAAAAGGTAAAATATACAGAGAGCGACAGTTTGTAGGCAAAAATGCACTGTTGGAGTCAGAAATCACACAAGAATGGCCAGACTGCTTCAAGCTGAAGGCAACAGGAACTCAAATAACTAGTAGCTACAACCAAGTATGCAGAAGAGCATCTCTAAATGGATAACATGTTAAACCTTGATGCAGATGGGCTACAGCAGCAGATGACCAACTGGGTGCAGCTGCTGTCAGCTGAGAACAATAACTGAGAGGAGATTCACATCAACCGACAAGTCTACAGTAACTGTATGATGCTATGTCTGTGAAGGTTCTCAGTCATCCAGGTCATCGTAGTCAAAGGAGCTTGCAAAGAAAAGCGTCAGGAGATTGGGACCCACACCAAGTTTCGCACCTTGGCTCAGGCGATTAGAGGATCATCAGGGGGTCCTTTTGTCCCTCTTTGGGGGGTTACTCCCACTAGGTTTAAATCTGGGACTCCCCACCATTTGACCTTAGAACTGAAGAAGCTTCTAGGATGAGAGGTGAAACGTCTTCAAGCAACTTAAAGAAGTCCAGACGCTTTTCTTTGCAAGCTCCTTTGACTGTATGATGCTATCACATGACTATGGACTAAAATCTCTAAAGAATATTTCCAGCACCATGTTAAATCAAAACCACAAAGAACTGAGTATTAGTGTTTGCTAATTGGTTAGCAGCTGGTCTTTAATCCATCTATTAACAGTATTTGGATGATAAATCTGTAACTGATACTGATGAAACTATGCAAATGTTTAGAAAACAGGCACCCTGTTGGATTAAAATGAACTGACTTGCTATTATAAAGTTGTATCTGAAGAGCACATAAACTGTATTAGATGTATTACACTCCTTGATCTTTCAATTGAGGTGTTTTCAGTAAAATCAAGCACCTATTCATGTTGTCTGCTTCTACAAAAGTGTGAAAGAACAAGTCGTTCTAACAAGCTCATTGGAATTAGATACCACTATTGCAACGAGCAAGTTTATGAGGTTTCTTGTATTATTACAAAGTGGAAACCATAGCAAGTGAGCCATGAATGAGCCAACCACGTGAAGTTACAGAGCAGGGTTGCAGACTGCTGAGTTACATTATTCATATTAGCCACGAAAGCTCTGCTGACTCAATAACTGCAGACTTCCAAACATCCTCTGGCATTAACATCAGCACAAAACCTGTGCACCAGGAGCTTCACAGCTTAGCACCTCCTGTAGGTGTGTGTGGCCCAGCACTTTTGTTCATAGAGCTTAAATTCAGGAAAAGGTTGTGGTTTGTTTTAAAATGTCATGACTTAAGAGTAAGGCCACCCTAGCACCACATGTGTGTCACCAGACCACATGTACATGAGACACCAGCAGCTCTGACTGAATAACAGTGTTCACTGATCCGTGATTAAAATTTTACAAGACAACAACTAAGAAAGGCAGATTTCCTTTTACCCACATTCTTATGTAAAACATTAGAATCTTTCCTCATAAAAAGCTCCTTGCTGTTGTTGTGCTTGATTAATTGTGTGCGGGAAGACCGAGGTTCAATTTCTATTAAGCCATACGGGTTTTGATAAAGAAAGCAAAATCTGTACCTCTGCTGTTGTGTCTGATTCCTGCTGATTTCGACACACTCGGCACAACAGAGGACAGAGTGGGCAGATGAGGATGAGGAAAAGAACAATACAGGAGGAAAAAAAGTGCTGATCTCTTTCTCTCTGCCTCGCCGTCATCCTCCCTCCCTCTCATTCAGTATGCTGACTGTTTCTGTACAGAAAACTGACTCCCACGCTATTCTGCCTGGCCTATTTATCACATTGATCAGCTTATAAAGAAATCAGATATACACTGGAGGCTCGCTAGGAGAACTGCTTATATGAGACGGATCATGAATTTTTCTTCTTTTTTTTTAGCACCCTCTGAGATGCACTGCACCGAGCTCACTTTACTCATTGCTCCAATCTTGCTAACGTGGTCATCTCATCATACATGTGCTGACAGTTTTTCTTACACAACAGTCACGAACAAAAGAAACAACACAGAATACAAAATTTCTAAGTGTATATTGTTAGCCAAAACACAACAAATGGGAACAAAATTAAAAATGTGACCCAAAACACAATGAAGGGTCTGTGTTATGTTCGCTAAAACATCACAAATAGTAACAAATTCACGTTAGATAAGAGGCTGTGGTTTCCTTTATTCCTTTATTTTATTTTGATTTATTTTTTATTCCAGCTTCTCAAATAAGTATTTAATTTAGATTGCCACTGGTCTCTTGTAATCGTGCATCTTTTGTTGTTTGTTCATTTAAAAATCCTTCCATAGGCTAATGGCTAATGCCATTAAATGTCAGGAAACATGCAGTAATGCCTGGAGATGAACCTCTGGTAATCGCAGACATCCTGATCTTCCTTCCAGTGACGGGTGATATTTAAGCGATTCCAAAAAAAGAAAAAAAAAAATCCCTTGTTTCTACTACAGCACCATCTCAGTAAGCATCTACAGTTGTGGCAGCCACACAGATCTAAATTGAACCGTCGAAGCTACGTCTGTTCTTCCACATCCCAAGAAGACAGCAGGAACTCAGTGTGTCCATGTGTTTGGAAAAGCCACCATTTGTCCCTAATCATTTCTAAAAAGTGTAATCTAACAATCTAACCACAAAGAAGGGACAAAGCATCTCTCCCCTGAACACAGTAATCCAATCGACCGGGTATCATCCCTGAAAATAGCAACAGGGCCCGTTATAAGCCCTCAGTCACAGCAATTCACATCTCCGTCGCATCGCACATATCACACCCGCCCTCATCATATCCTCTACAAACGGGTGGAGTGAGTGAATGAATGGCATTTGCATTACATCGGCATAAAGCAGTGATCCTGCCGCTTTCCTTACAGATGCTGTGGTGTATCCTCAGAATATCAATGCTTACGTTCTGGGGAGCTCCAGCTGCCTGCCTTATTGCTTCCAGTGCGCTTCGCTAAAATGTATTCCTACTGTCTCCCGGCTGTCATTGCAGGAGTTTAAAAATAAACAAATAAATATATCGGAATAAAATCTCTATTTCACCTCTAATAAGATGCAAAATGATACATAGCCTATACACCCCTAAAGACTACACCTTTCACCTTTCTCATTCGAGAAGTCAGGAGATTTTCCCGAGTCTACGGAGGCTTGAGCCGCTGACTCTCAGCACTCTGACCTCACACGTCTCCCTTGTTTTGTAATCGTTTTGAACATTTTCCTATAAGGTTGCATTGTTACGATACCTTCCGTTATCTAAGAGAGCCCAGCGGATTTTAAGTGGCTATCCATTTTTACGTGAACATTATCATTATTATTTTAAAGACCAGAGCCTTGGTGAATCCATCCTTGAACACAGCAACACCAACACCAGTGGTTGCTGCAAATGAAGCAGAAATGCCAGATTGGTTTGGGGGTGTTTTTCACCTGATTACGTTTCTTTGGTTCCCCGCGACTCCAAACACACTTTCCATTCTAAGCGACACATGGCACAAACATTGGGGGGGATGCCTACCGCACAGCAGCTGCATCCAGGCGCAGGTCTTGTAAACGGTGGAGGTGTTGCAGAAGAAGAAGAGTGCCATGCAGGCGATGCAGCTGAGGATCAGCACCATGGACAGCAGCACGAACACTGAGGCCGCCTTGAAGGCTCCGGACGGGATGGAGCTGAAGTCGGAGAAGCTGCCCACGCAGGTGAGCTCCCGGCTGGGCGACGGCCCGGTACCCACGCAGTAGTGGAAGAGGCCGAAGTAGCCGGCCTGCGGCGTGTTGACGCTGTCGCCGATCCAGTAGGGCTGGATGAACACCACCACATTGACGATGGCGAAGCAGATGGTGAAGATGGCCCACAGCACCCCGATGGCTCGGGAGTTGCGCATATAATTGTCATGGTAGATCTTGGAGGCTTCTTGGGAAGGCAACATGTTTGGTCGTTTTTTTTCTCCCCTCTCCTTCTTCTTAGATATTTTTACACCCCCGTCCCGCTTCTTCTTTACACTCTCATATATATATATATATTTAAAAAAGATGTAAAAGATGTAAAAGCCCCCGCACAGCTCGACACACCTCACTATTCAGATAATCTCTTCTCTTCTACACGAAAGCTAATGTTTCCCTCGCTTTGGCTGTTTCTTGGCTGTTAAAAGGGCCTACATAAGCACACGATAAAACCAGACCTGCACATATGTGTGTGATCTTACAAGACTACACATAGTGGGGGGGAAAGAATAATGGGAATGCTACATTGAAGCAATACAAAAATCATAGCCTACCTATACTCCTAATGAATAATTTACTAACACCAGTGATTCAACATTGCTGTCTAAGGCTCGTTTCCTCAGGGCTACACTATAAATGATTAACAATTAAAAAAATCACAATAGGATTTCCCCCCCTTTATTTCACAGTCGCTGGGTGGAGGGGGTTAAAGCTGCTTTTCCATCCTCATCCATCAGTCCAGAGCTGTCTTCATCATGATGTCCTTTTATTACCATCCGTGAGATGAGATGCCTGTAGCGCCAGCGGTGGACCCCCGTTTTTAGCTTCCCAGGGATCCGCGGGGTGCTCCCCTTCCTCTGCTCGCCTCTACTGTCCACGCAGCATGTGGGGGGAGGGAGGGGGCAAAAAAAATCAAACGCGGTGAAACGAAAAAGGGAAAACCAAAAAAAAAAAAAAAAAAAAGATGGAGACCAGCCTTTAACACGAGCCCTCTGTCAAATTTCAACAGTCCTTTCTCGTAAATCCGACATCCTCCGCCGCCTCGACTCCATTATCATCGTGCTTTTTGTCGCCTTTATCCAGTGTGTCTCAGACCTCTCTCTCTCTGCTTTCTCCGTCCTCCTCCTCCTCCCGTCTCTCTCTCTCGCTCTCCCTCTCTCTCTGCGCGCCCCCCGAAAGATGCTGATGTTGTACTGATGACAGCGCTGGAGCGCGTTCACGTAAGCGGGCGCAGCAGCAGCATAAGGGGTGGAGAGGCGTGGGGGGCGGATTTGCATCAGAGCGCGTCTTAGCCTTTCTTCACCTTAAATTTGAACTCACACCAACAAATATTCCGGACCCACAGTGACCACCACGATGGTGTCACCCACGGATTCAAACCATTCCAGTTCTATCATGAACGGGCTAATTTGCAAAATCTAAATATGAAATACAGACTTTTTTTCATGTTACATAGCATTCCCCCCCGGTTTTGTGCTCTTGGGGTGTTTCAGGAGGCAGAGCAGGTCATCTACTAACGGGGAGGTTGTTGGTTCGACACCTTAGCCTACTGCCAGGGTCTCCGTGCCCACGTATCCTTGGGCAAGATACTGAACCCTTAGTTACTGCCGATGCGTTCACGGTACTGTGTGTGAATGTTAGATAGAAATCAGTTAAACGTAGAACAACAAGTGTTTGGGTGAAAGAGGCATGCTGTTTAAAAAGAAAAGCGCTATATAAGATACATCTCTCAAATGCATGCATGGCAATAGTAGCTATGCATATTTGAAAAGCTTGTAGTAGATTGATGTTTGTTTGTTGGTTTTATTATTTATTGTTTTGATAGTTTTTGTCTGTTAATCTGCTGTTTTTTGGTCTGTTCTATCTGACTAACCAGCTAGAAATGTGAACTCTAGCATTTTAACCCGTTTGAGTGTTATCAGGCAATTGGTAAGGCCAAGTAGTGACACATACATGGGAGTGAGAACAACTATAAACTGTACCTAAAAGATGGACACAACAACCTTGCTGTCACCCACTGGTTTCTAGACTGTTTCCTTTTTTAAAACTTCAGCATTAGCCTTTAAGCAGCCATCAAAAACTGTGATGTTGATTTATTTATTTATTCATTGAGACAGAAGTGTTGGAAAGGTTGGAATACTAAGCACAGTCGGTTAGCATCTGTAAATGGTAAGGATATAACACACAGATTGAAATATGTGCTAATTATTGCTAAATAACCGATCAATAAAATATCGATTTTACAGAACTGTATTATAAACATCTTGGAGGGTTTGAACCACATAGCAAGCCATCAGCGACTACTTCGCTAGCCTCAGCAGTATGCAAATGGGGTAATGGAAAAAACAGGATTTAAAAAAACATGATTTTAATACTTTTAACTTGGGCATTTTAGCAGGGAGTCTATGGGGACTGACTCGCTTTGGGAGCCAGCCTCAAGTGAACTTCAGGGAACTGCTGCGTTTTTCAGAGCCAGGAGTTGCTGCTTCATAACAACTGATAAAAGGCACATAATGGACTATTTCAGTAAGAACTGAAGCAAAGTTTGATTAGTGTCTCTGAAAGAAATCTATTTTAGCTTTAGGGAACTATAAATTATGAAAAAAAAGGCATTTCATCAAGATGGTGATGAAATGTCTGCGAATGCACCAGACTACCATAAAACATCTGGCAAACTAAATGACTCTCTTCCTCTAATCGCACATGTAGTGATCATCCTAAGAGACGTAACAAATTATCACTGCCATATATCTCCACATAAGAAAGCACAATATTGCTCCTGCACAACAGAATCACCCACATTAACAGTCATTCGTTGCATTTTCTTTATTCAGGCTTCTGGCTTCTCCAGAGCCAGATGTTGCCTTAACTATTGAAGCCTTCATTCTCTGTCCATAAAAAGCTCCGTTATTCACCGGGAGGGGGGGGGGGGATGCATCTACCCTCAACATTTCACATTCATATAAAACTAGGCCAAGACAGAGGTCTGTGAGATCATGCTTTAGAGGAGGGAGCAGACAAAGACTGTTGCATACAGTGACTGGTGTTAAGGCCAGAATAAAGCCTTCAAGGAAGTTGCATTTGAATTAGCATAGCATTATAAAATAAACCCACAAAGAGAAACCCGGAGAAACAAAAGTGCACTGCTTCATGTTTAGGCATGGCTTATAATTTTCATAGCAACTGGATTACCAGTGCACCCGGTTCATCCTTCCTTTCAACATCTTCTGGCTGCACTTTATGCTCAGAACACACATAGCACATCTGGATGCTGTCTAAACAAACATGTATTTTTGCCCTGTGCTTCCACAGCACAACACTGACTGTCTTTCTTCATCCTGAGGCCTCCTGTCATCTGTTAGCAGCAGCGGGGAGTTGACAAGCTGTGTGTGTTTGTGCGTGTGTGCGCCACTAGCATGTGTGCTTGTGTGCTAACACTGGCAGAGTGAGTGCAAAAGGTGCAGTGTAACTACTGAAGTGAGGACATGTGAGTGGAAGTAAATAGACTTGTACACAGATAGGGGATGCCTCTTGAGGAATGAGAGGAGTTTTTATGGAGGGCAGCAGAGGGTTTGTGAATTTTGCGTCTAAATCTTTGTAAGGCTGCGTGTGTGTCGGCCTCACACAGCAGTAAAACACCACTGTAGAAGAAGAAGACCAACTTCTATCTTTATCTGTGTTTTTTCTATATCTTGTAAGAATATCATTATAACTATGCATAATGCATTACCAAAGATATCTTTAACACAGAGCTCTTTCATCCGTGCCTCCATGTCATTGTGCAGTACTCCATCACAGCACATGATCTTGTATTAGGGTGCCATCTGTTGCAATTATAGTGAAGTGCAAGTGGGCAATGTAAAAGTAAGTCCAAATGCATGTCAGTGCATGGCTTAATTTTTTAATTAATTCATTAATTTATTGAGTACAGTAAAGTAAAGTTGAAAGAAGTAAGAAAATGTCTGTAGCTAAATGTTTTACTTACTTGTTAATGTCTCACTCAGCTGCAAGAGTTTAATTTCTTTGTGTTTTCTTAAATTAGCCTGCAGATCTGTAAACAGTCGAGCTCCTCTCTTCTTTCTAGATATGTCCAACAATAACAAAGTAACAGAGTCACTAGCACGACGACTCCATAAAATGCTGCCAAGTACATTTAAATATATCAATGGTAAATGGCCTGTATTTGTATAGGGCTTTACTAGTCCCTAAGGACCCCAAAGCACTTTACACATCCAGTCATCCACCCATTCACACACTGGTGATGGCAAGCTACATTGTAGCCACAGCCACCCTGGGGCGCACTGACAGAGGCGAGGCTGCCCAGCCCTCTGACCACCACCAGTAGGCAACGGGTGAAGTGTCTTGCCCAAGGATACAATGACCGAGACTGTCTGAGCTGGGGCTCGAACCGGCAACCTTCCGATTACAAGACGACCTGCCAACTCTTGAGCCACGATTGCCCCGTGAGGTCTTTCACATATCTCATTCTGGTCCCCCACACTTCATCTATTTCTTTTTATGGCCTCTGATTGTGGACTTGTCATGGTCTTCTTTTTCTTTCCGTTGTCTATGTGTGTGTGTGTTTATAATTCTGCTTGTGCGTTTTGGAATTGGAGCCTTGTCCCGGCTCGTGCACTTCTCCTGCCTGCGTACCTGGAAGCGGTTCAATAATCACTCACCTGTGTGCAATCTGATGATTACTCACCCACTACCTAAGGCTAAAGAGTTCCCTCAGCTGCTGCCAGATTGTTTCACTGACTGTGGTGGTGTTATTTGGCTTCTCGTGTAGTATGTTTTTTTTTTGTTGTTGTTGTTTTTTTAGACTAACCTGAATATGTTCTGCACAGATGCTTCCAGACATCATGGGTCTGCAGAGATACACCTGTCTGCAAGAAAAGGAAACCTGCTGAGAAAGAGTTAAGGAGAGGAAGAGATGTGAGAAGGAAAGCTGTCCATCTGCTTGCCCAGAAAGAAGACATTCAAACAGTTCTCTTGTTGCAGTTCAGTGTTTATTGCCTGTCTGTAAAAACATCTGTTGAACATTTATTCTTGGTTTCTGCTTTCAAGCCCAGATCTTGTTCATTTCATGGCAGTACTCTACTTATTATTGCTAACCGTCAGTACAGCATTCATATAATGAGAGGGACTTCTTCACATATAAATTATTGTATGAGTTCCACAGGTTTCTGTACCTGGACAATCACTTAATACACATGCTTCTTGTAAGAAATGTTATTAGAATACATAATATACATTTTCATTTTTATCCATATGGCACAAATCCATGAAACTACAGGTATGTCTTGAACAGACAAAAACACAAAACTGCAGTTACTGTACTCTACCCTAAAGGGCTTGGAAACATGATGTTCTGAATGGCCTTTACCCTTGACGGAAAGGACAGGTTCTTCAGCGTGCACATTAAATAAATATGCAGGACGTCTTTCTTTGAGCTGCACCACATCACTAAAATTAGAAACATCCTGTGTTAGAGCAATGTTGAAAAGCTAATCCATACATTTATTAATTCTAGCCTGGACTATTGTAATTCATTATTGTCAGGTTGCTCTAAAAGCTCCTTGAAAAGCCTTCCTCTGATCCAGTGCTGCGATGAGAATACTGACAGGTGAAACAGAGAGAAAGAGATCATATTTCTCCCTTATTAGCTTCTCTTTACTGCGACCCCATCAAGTCCCTAATTGCATATAAAATTCTTTTCACATATAAAATCTTTAATAATCAGGTCCCATAGTACCAGATCATCCTAACACAGAACTTACTTTCTCTCAGTCAGCAGGCTTACTTTTGGTTCTTAGGGTTTGACAAGTTAGCAACAGCTATAAACTCTCTGTCCATCACGTCACTTTCCTGCTTTGGACCTACTTTAAACTGCGTTGTCCCATTTAATTGCCGCTCTTTCATTTCATTTTTCTTACTGAGTGTCTACAGTACTTTTCATTTTGTTCTGCCTGTTGTTCATGATCTTTATACTGCCTATATATCCTGAGGCTGGTTCTGCTGGCACTCTCTGCCATAGGTTGGTAAAATAACACATAGAAGAACGAAATATATTATATATGAAATATAATACTATACATAATTATAACTATACAATTTTCTCCTGATGCCAAGCTATAAAAACAAAAGTAATGTATACAATTCTCCAATCATTTCAGTTTATTCATACAATTTATTTGATAATTATTTTTATTCAGTGTAGCATAACCAATTACCCTTTTTCTCGAATAGAAAGTTAAAGTATAAGGCAGCACTATGATTACATTTGTATTTTGAATGGATGTACCTGCTGAAGTCCAAAGTGTCAAGACTTTAAACTATATATATAATTTAATGTCTTGACACTTTGATTCAACTGTTGCAGGTTTGCTCTAAGATGTGGGAGCCACCAGATGTCGCTGTACCTGCTGTTTGACACCACAAAGCTTCCATTTGTTTTCTGACATACTGAAAAGAGAGCTACAAAGCTTTGCAAGGCTTCCTCCATTAAGATGGGAAAATGTGTAGATAGAAACAAAATTTCACAAATTAGCATTTCAGCCATATGCTAATAAATAATGTATTTTCATGAACTTAATGAGATTATATTAAACTCAGATCAGATTATGTAGGGTGAAAATATAATACGATAATATGATGAAAACAAAACCAAAAAGAAAATCACAGGATCATCATGAGAAAGATCTAGAATCAGCCCTAAGAGCATGTTGAAGAACTGAAGGCAGTTGGGACCATAGTAGGGTTGGTAACCTTTCAACTATCAAATAAGGGAGACTCTGGGAGACTCAACCAGCTGGGCATAGTGTAAATATGGAGTGTATGTGACATTGCAGGTAATGGTCAACATACATGACATTTAAGTTAGAATAAGGGGCAGACCAATTTTGCTCATTATACAGGATGTCCTGGCTGAAACAGGACAGCAAATGGAGTGTTTAAATGGTGAATATGACCCAAAGAACACCAGTCAAGCATGTCGGTGGAAACATGCTGAGGGTATTAGATGACTTCACTACATGGAGGGGTCATGTACATTAAAATCTTGGACTGATCCATACCACTATGATCCACAGTAATGATATTAGAATGTCATTCGTACTGGAGAAGTGTAGTTGGATGGCAACAAAGACAGGGAAAGTCAGAACTGAGGGGATTGCACTACCAGAAGGAAGATAGCTACAAGTACCTCAGTATCCCACAGGCAAATGCGAACCATGAAGAGGCCACTAGAAGATAGGAAAAATGCTGTAAACAAAGAATGCTTTTAAAAATGGTTAAACATTTATTTTCATCAATCAACAAAATCCAGTGAATGAACGAAAGAGAAATCGAAATCAAATCAATATTTGGTATGACCACCCTTTGCCTTCTTCTAGGTACACTTACACACAGTTTTTGAAGGAACTCGGCTGGTAGGTTGTTCCAAACATCTTGGAGAACTAACCACAGATCTTTTGTGGATGTAGGCTTCCTCACATGCTTCTGTCTCTTCATGTAATCCCAGACACACTTGATGATTGTACAAAAGGCCAGCCAGTTCGCAGAACTCACGAACGGAGCCACATCTGCGGAGTAAGATATCAGCATACTGCTGCCGTTTAGCCAATGAGCAGTGAGGCAACCCATTTTCTTCCCCAATCAGAAGACACAATTCTACCTCATCATTACGCACACGTCGACGCAGAGAGTTCGGTCGGAGCTGCTGGTGAGAAGAGTCAGCAGAGTTTTACTCACCGTGTGGATTTTCATTCCTTCTAATGCTGTTAGCGGTGTGCGTCCATGAGACTGTAAGTTTCTGTGTTTTATCGTGTTTGTTCTTTGCTGCGGCCATTATCCTCCCCGACCAGAGAGGAGAGGACATTAGACCACTGTTACAGCACGATCAGCGGGGCCTATCGTGCGGTGCCCCGCGCTTCACTCGGACTTTCTGATCACGTCATGATCCACCTAATCCCCGCGTACAGACAGAGGCTGAAGCTCTCCAAACCTGTCGTGAGGACTAAAAAAATGTGGAGCAACGAGGCTGTGGAGGAGCTTCGCACGTGTTTGGAGTCTACAGACTGGGACACAATGAAGGCTGCTTCTAACAGCTTGGA
>NW_005187517.1:1254041-1255290 GCF_000239375.1 Pundamilia nyererei | reverse complement strand
CGAGCCTATACAGCTTGGAGTAAGACAACATGCATGAAGAGGATGATGTGGACAAAATACTCATTTGCCTAATAATTCTGCACTCCCTGTATGTTTGGGGTCGTTGTCCTGCTGCAGAACACATTTGGGGCCAATAAACAATCATTTATATTTCTGAAAGCATTCTTTGTCTGCAGCATTTTTTCACACCTGCCTAAAACTTTACAGTACTGTATGTGCAATTCAATAGGAAGTTCCTCCCAGTTATTCCCCTAAACTGTAGACAACACACAATAGATGCAATACATTTATTCTCTTATGTTGTCCTGATTCATAACTAACTCCACGGATTTATTGGTTTTTATATGAAACACTTTAATTTACTTCCAATATGCTAAATCAAGTTAGTTTTAGTTTTTTCCACACTATTTTAAAAATCCATGATAATATAATTAATATCTTTGAACTGCAATGTCACATACTGAACACAAGATGGGAGCATTCTATCAAACATTACATAAAAGTAATGCTACTGTTACAGAATGCTTTTCTTTGTGTATCACTTTTCTTTCCTCTTTCATATATGAACAGCCAACAACTTTAGATTCTGTTTATCCCAAAATGCTGAAGATTTCACACCAGTTAATGTAACATCAGTTATGATGAAATTGAGCATGTGCCTGACTGCATGGGTGGAAGTGGAGACGCCAGCAGCGACTTTAACTCATTAAACAGGAGGGAAATACGTAATACCCGACTGATGTTTTTATCCCCCTGCTTTTAACACAAGTCATATTCTAATCTTTTTTTTTTGGCCTTGTGGGTGAAATTTGTAACCAATAAGATTAAACTCTGGAAAGCAGGACCATTTTAAAGATGACTGTTATTGTTAGTCAGCTCCACGACAATTAAACCAAACATGGCACAGTCTTTTTGTGAAGTGATGTGATGAGTCCCATCTTCATTTAATCAAGACGAAAGAAATGATTATTGATTTTAGAAGACACCCTCATCCACACAAAATGATTAAGAGTCAGACTGTGTGCAATCCTATAAATATCACAGAACAATTATTGACTGAGAAACCATGATGACCTCTTATTATTGTGTGTTTAATGGGTCTGTTTTGGCCCTTGGTGTCATGGTTTGGATACATATTTGTGAAAATTAGAAACTCACTCGAATTGTTAAATAGTCTGGCCACGGCTGAAACCAGCATCCCTGTACGTCAGACAGTTTGAACTTTCAGTTTCACCCAGAAGGAAGAAAC
>NW_005187517.1:1247239-1253066 GCF_000239375.1 Pundamilia nyererei | reverse complement strand
TAAAGTAACATGAGCCCATAGGTTGTATAGACAAAACATTATTTCTTAAAATCAGACATGAATATGAGATTTTGACAGTAATTTAAATTCAGACGCTTTTAAATAAAAACAAATGAATTGATTCTTGACATGAACAGGTGGCACATGCATATTTAAACAGCTAAGCTCTCCAAAGAAAGGACACTCAAATCAGCCTGGTGTGAGAAAGCATTGTCACCTGTCTTTCTGGACCGACGCAGACACAAAAGAGTGTAGACAAATAAAGTGTGATTTTATGTGTGTTGATTTAGCAGTAATTATATTAAATGAGAAAATAATTATTTTTATATAAGCACTTGAGGATGCCTTACAGAGACAGCCTCCCTGCATTACATTCCAGTTTGCTGCCACCTGGTTCAAATCAATGCATATAAACTCTCTCAAATGCAGGAAATTGAGTAAATGAACTCTTCACCACTCCTACACCATGCACTTTACTATTCCAGGTATTTACACCTGAAAATGGAAAGACACACTGAAAGTTGAACTCTGATTTTCCAACAATTACCCCGAGAGGTCTAAGTGATCATCAGTGGCGAGTATCTAACCCCAGTGTTTTCTCAGTGTGTAACTTCTGCAAACTGTTCTTCAAATAATGGTAACTGGGTGTAATAATAAACATTTTTACCAAATACTTTTTTTATTCCCAGGAAATCATTTTGGTTAGTAGTGGAGTTTTGGGGTTTAACCATTTTATTTAATGAGGTTTAACTATTTGTGGAGGCCTAAACAAAGGTCATAGGGGAGCATTTAGGAGTATGATGACCTTAGGTACTTCTTATACTTTTATACCTTTTATTTTTTTTAATTCTTAGAACTTCAGAATTGGATGACCATGCCTGTTATAACTTGTGTGTTTACCCCTTCTTTTTGATATCAAGAGATATTCCACAAATAAAGCATCTGCGCTTCACAATATTCATCTGTGTGTGGAAAACTTTGAAACAAGATCATTAAGGTTCACAGTTCACTGAGCCTTGACACCGAAACACATCTAAGAACGGGTCATGAATATGCCATCTCCTAAGCTAGATGATTCTGTTTGTGTGTTCGTTTCAGATGGTTTATTGAACATCCAGCACAGGCTGTTGTTTCTCTTGTCTCCTCTACACAAGGCTGGTCCAGATGATCACAGTGTGCTTGCTGGCAGTGCCTGTGCTGAGTTTGGGACACTGGGGAAAAAAGGCTTTGCAAATCAAATATGCTGTCACATCATCAAAAGGCGTTTCAAACTGTGATTTGAACCAGAAATGGGAAATGATTGTATTTTACAATGCAAGATACAAGCAAAACTGAATAAATAAAAGTTTTTTTAAAAGCCAAATCAGAGGTTCTTTCACTTGTCTACTCTTTTTTCCCCTGTCACGATGGCTATGCACTTCTTTTAATGTTACAGCTTTTTATATATTTTAGCGATAACTGAGTCACACAGTCATGCAGTACATGGAACTGCTCGCCTCGCTATAATCAGCAGGCCTTGTGTGTATTCATGAGTAGATATACGGTGGAAGCAAGTAGCATCTTATTTAGCATCCTTCGACAGGCTTATCATGTCCTAATCAGAGAGAATTGTGACTGTAGATGGAATGAGGCGGGCTGTGATTCACAAGATTTCTTAATGCTGGTTGATGAAGTACCGCAATATATTGGACTAGCTTGATTTCAATTGCTACAAGTTTGTCACGGTGCGGCATGGCAGACTGTGGGGATATGGGGAATGAGGACCCAGGCGCGGTGCTCTGTGTATAAACAGTGCGTTTATTTGCAGTGATGGAAACAATAACAGTAAATCCCCGTGCTCTCCTGTGACTCCCGTGTCGTGTCTTCCCAAAAAGTCCGTGCTCCGTGTTCTCCACTGCCGTGTGTCCACACACACCCCGTGCCTGCTGCCCTCCGATGTTCCACGCTCCTCCTGAGGGGAAAATGACAGAGGCAGCCGTCAAGACACTTAATTCCAGTAGGCATACACTCAGACTTTACCTAAGCAGAAGACTAACATGGAGTCTCATAGATTGATCCCGCGTCGGTGGGAGCTCCAAGACTCTCTTAAGTAGCTCCCCCGACGAGGCCTGATCAGCAGCAGGTGTGTGGCTTCGGGTGTGGCCAGTCCCCTTGCAGGGCCACACCCTCCAGGCCTGACGCCGCCTATAAACAAGTGCTCAGCCACCCACACACATATACACAAGCACAGAGAAGGGGAAGCAACACCAAAATACACAACAATAACACAGGTCCATGACTGCCCAGGGGTCCTGGGTCGCCCAGTCCCAGGACCCTGACAAAGTTAGAGAAATGTCCCTAAACATAGACTAAAATATCTAAAATGACCTCTGTTACTGTACAAAGCCAAATGACTTTTTAAGACCAAATGCGTTGTAGTGTATTGTGCAGCTATTGCACTGTACAGATTCCTTAGAGATGTAGGAAAAATGCATATGCTCCCATAATCCAGAAGAGAGCTGATAATGATCATTTCTACTCAAGATTATGAGACTGGGTGTCCCAATGTGTTTAATAGTTAGGATGTGAAATATGAAGTAAAAAGGGGCAAATATATAAAAATGTCAAACATGAAACAAACATGAAGCTTTTTGTAGTGCTGTAATCAGCTAGGGAAAAACAATGGTTGAAGATCATGGCCAAAGTTCCCATAGCCTTGTGCAATGAACTAGCAATTTTACTGCCTATGAAATGGTCATTTCCAAGATGGGGACCAGGTCTGCAACCAATCAGTAACCAGCTTCAAAGCAACTTTGTTCCACACATAAGCAATCAGACTACATCTAACAGATGACAAATACAGAACATGCAAAACTGCCCAAAGTTACCACAAAGCTGCACTGTACAAAGACAGAACAATAGGAAGTGTTATTTATTGTGTCAAATAATTCATTCAATAACTGACTGATGTTACAAACAAAACTTAAACTAATGTAAATTCTTGATTCATATTCAAACAGCAGAGCAAACAAAAAGAATTATTTATTTCAGTAGATCACAGAAAATCCAAATATTGAGAATCATATAGAAATCACAATGTTCAAGCTCATAATTTATCAAGCAGTTGTTGAAATTAGATTTAAGGATATCATGGCCCATCTAATAGCTGTGGAGACATTTTAATCCAAAATGTCAACCTGCTGGTTACTCTACAGCGGGAGTCTGAAAAGTCAATAGACTTGGGACGCATCTGATTGGGTCCCCAATTCCTTCTGGAGCATGACAACAACAAATCCAAGCATAAAACCATAGTCAATCCCCAAGTAACCACATACTGCAAACTCAAGCTGTTGGAGCTATTTATCACCTGCTTTCTCAGAAAAGAACTACCCTGAAAGCTAAAGAGCACTGCGACCTAAGGCTGTCCAGCAGATTTACTCAGAAATGAAAGCACACCGACATATTCAAGCACCAACAAATGAAGAAAATGGCTCTCTTTCTCTGTTTATATTATTGCATCATGCTTTCACTGTTTGTCAGACACCTGCTTTGCTCTGCACAATGAAATGGAAACTAAGCAGGATTTCTCCTCCTCGGATAATTAGCTTCAATTCCACACACACAAACACACACCCCTCGGGCCAATAACCCCTTTGACGTCTGAATACACCTCCTGGTAGAGATCATCCAGAGACATGAGAGTGGAAATTGGGTAAATAACTAGACTTTTTCTCTCTCTACTCATCATCCTACTGCCATTCTACCCCCTCCCATCCTTTTTTCATTTCTCTCCATTTTTTCCTCAACGCCATTTTCTTCAGCCCATGAAAAATTTCAATTTCTGCCTGATCAGCTGCAAAATTGAGTGGATCTGCAGACGCACATGCACACGCATGGAGACATAGCTGAAAATAACCTCTATTTGTCATTACCTGTCTGTGACAATGCCAGTGGAGAATGATACACTGATACTGTCACACTCACTGTCCATTAACTGTGAACCAATCCATGGATGAGTCGATGTCGGACAGATAATGACTCAGACTGTATGTTCTACATGAGGCTGAATTTCCACTGACTCGCTTCAGTGAATTTGATGACACCCTTTATAATGCGAGCCCTTCCACCACCTTTAATCTTATATAAATGTTTACATTTCCTTTTATTTGTAGTCTGTTTCTTTTTGTATATAATACAAATTCAAATACACCTTTGTTCCTTTTGTCCTCAGAGCGATTCTCTAAGACCTTTGTTGCTTTGTTTTCCAAAAATACTGTCTTTCAGAAATATGGCTCTTTGTTTTGCAAAAGAGGGGCTGATGAAGTCACAGTAGGAAGCTTCAAAGAGTGTGTCATATTGCTTTCAGGAGAACTGAAATGGATAAATGATTAAGAAGCCCCTCTAGATTTAGAAGTGCAGAGATCTCATTAGAAGACGGTAGCTTGTTTCTTCTGTTACCCTAATTGGGCACGGGTGTACGTGCTCAACTTTTACCGGCTCCAGTGAATGCATGCTTTATATGATGCAACTGTACCCGTGAGTGCAGTTGTGAGAGAGGGACCCATACATTACATTAGATTAGTGCCCTTTATGCATCTCAGTCTTACTGAAGTGTAGCTTTTAATTTATTCATTCAATGGTGGCCTTGCTGGTGTGTCTTGGGTCATTGTTTTGCTGCATAACCCAGGTACACTGGAGCATCAGGACATGAACTGATGGCCGGTCCAGTCTTTGTACCTGACCATTTTCAGAGGAATGTTTGTTCAGCCATTTAAGTCACAGTAATGCTTTGTCTTAGCTACAATTAATTATTCAAGCAAAGAAAGATGCCTAACTTGAGGGACCAGTTGTGTCTACACATAATAGACAACTTTGCAAAGAATTTCAAGTTGCTTCCGTAGGCATTCTATTACTAGCAGCGTGTTTCAAGAAGACATTTGTTCCCATTTCTTTAGTTGAAGATTCTTTAGTGAGATTCTGAAAGCTCTATTAGCTTAAAACTATATTTTACCACAGTGTGCAGTGTGTCCTTAGAAATTTGGGTTAACTGAACAAGTAGAGGACAAATGAAGACGTGTCAGACCTAAAAGACTGTAATAGATAAACAATATCTGAAAGTGTCCTTAAGAAATATGATCATGTCAGCCAATGTCTGACACAAGACCTGAGAGATGCTTTTAGCCCTTCAGTTGATCCGTCTGCTCTTTGCCTGCTTCATCAGAAATGGCCTCAGTGGAAGAGTGGATGCTTTTACATTATATCTGTTGGGACAGAAGTTTCCTCTAACAGAGCCTGCTTATAAAGATTATTTACTCAAACTAATCACAAAAAAATTTAATTCCATCAACTTGACCTACTATTCCATAAATGCAGTTTTAAAAGTTACAGATTAATTACAAGTCATGAAAATCCAGCAAATATTTCATCTTTCTCAGGGTCTAGTGTTTGAAAAATAATTAAAGTTTGGGAATTATTTTTTTAATAAAGTGTTTCTTTTTTGTTTTCTTTTTTTTTACATTTTACAGGGCATATAGTCATAGAAATCTGTGTATGTAGAGTGAATGTTGGCACCATCACAACCAATTCAGAACTAAGAAAGCTGCTAACGAGTAGCACATGAGCGTTTGTTCTCTTTTTTTGCAAAAATGTTGTGCTTCATAACAGAGGTTCCAGCTGGGTCACCAATGGAAATTGTTATAACCTCAGGATAAAAATGCTCGGAAACTCAAGTGCCAGTTTTAGGACGTTTACTGACCACTTTTAGAAACAACCACAGCTAGTCGCACACATACAGGAAACTGTCCCACACATAACATTCCGGCAGGGAGAACCCTGAAAAACCTCTGAA
>NW_005187517.1:1240265-1246211 GCF_000239375.1 Pundamilia nyererei | reverse complement strand
CCAAACACCAGGCGGTTGTACTTGAACAGCCCCTTGTGTGTGTTTATTGTCACATATTTCTTTGATTCCTCATCCAGCAGCAACTGCTGGTAAGCATGACTCATATCCAACTTTGTGAATGTCCGACCACCCGCCAGTGTGGCAAACAGGTCATCCACTCGAGGCAGAGGGTAGGCGTTGAGCTGAGAGGCTTGGTTTACTGTCAGTTTGTAATCACCGCATATATGCACCCCTTTCAACACTGGTACAATCGGGGCTGCCCAGTCCGAGAACTCTATTGGCTCAATGACCCCTATCTGTTGTAGTCTCTCCAACTCTGCTTCCACCTTGGCCTTCATGGCGTATGGTACAATGCGTGGTTTGAAAAAGCGTGGCCGGGCAAAAGGGTCCACACACAGCTTCACACAGTGTTGGGAAGGTTACTTTTAAAATGTATTCCATTACAGATTACAGAATACATGCCCCAAAATGTATTCTGTAACGTATTCCGTTACGTTACTCAATGACAGTAACGTATTCTGAATACTTTGGATTACTTAATATATTATCATGCTTTTTACAACAACGTGAATTTACTATTGCCGTGTGATTTATTACTATTACTGAAGGTCCGCGACTCTGAACTGTAGTAAAGGGACCTCTGACTAATACGGCGGGGTCCCTGTCGGCTCGTAGCCGAAAACTAGCTTTACTTTGTTGTGTGGGTCAACTTTTCTTGCGAGAGACAGAGACAGGCGTTGAAAGACTGCTCCAACGGAACTTATTGTTTTCGGAGGAAAACACGAACACGGTGTACAGTCGAGTCTTAATAGCTTGGCTGAAGTGGTTATTATTATATTTACATGCTTCCAGCTCCCGTTTTTCCTCGATGACAACTCCTACCTTTCCACTCCCCTTTTTCTCTCTCCCTCTCCCCAAGCTGTGGTAGGTGGCTTGGCTGATCACCGAAGCTGAAGCCCCTGTATTTACCTCCATTTGTAGCTCCTTCCCATTTACCTGGATAGTGGCATAGATGGGCTCCGCACAGCACTTATTAAAGCCAACCAGATTAAACATGTTGAAAACACACTCATCCTCCTCAGGCGCCATGCCCTGCAGGTGATGCGTGTTTAGTTTGTGTTTTGTCTTCCATTCCTTCTTTGATTTCTCCTTAGTGCCCCTGCATTTCTTGGCTAAGTGCCCCTTTTTCTTGCAGTTAAGGCAGGTACTGTCTTTGAAAACACAGTCCTTGGCAAAGTGTGCTCCCCCACACCGGTAACACTCCAAAAGCTCCCTCGGTTTGCCCCTCACACTCCGAGATACATGATGCACCTCGGTTGAGTGCATATTGTTGTTAGCTTTCCGAATGTCTTTAGTGTTATTAGCTGCCGTTTCTATTGCCTGAGCAATTTCCAAAGCTTTCTTAAAGTCCAGTGTGGGCTCCCCCAACAACCGACGCATCATGCCATCATCATTTATACCACACACCAACCTGTCGCGGAGCATGTCATCCAGCACGCCTCCAAACTCACAGTGCTCCGATAGCTGTCTCAGCTCCGTCACATACGCAGCCACCGAAACTCCCGGCTTGCGTGAATGAGTGTGGAATTTGAACCGCTGAACAATCACGGAGGGTTTCGGGCAGTGATGATTTTGCACCAATGTCACCAGTTCTTTGAAACTGAAGTCCCCGGGTTTCTGAGGCGTCGTCAGGTTACGTATCAACTTGTAGGTCCTCGCTCCACACGCACTGAGAAGAACTGACCTTTTTTTTCCTTCGTCCGAAATGTCGTTTGCCAAGAAAAAGTGTTCCAGCCTCTCGACATATTCAATCCAGTCGCCGTCTCCCTCGGCGAACTCCGTGAGCGATCCGATCGTAGCCATAGATGCGAAGCGGTAGTCCGACTGCAAAATCCGTAGCAAAAACTCAAAACTGTCCGCGTTCGGCTTTTATCCTCGTCGCCAAAAAGGTGTTATAACCTCAGGATAAAAATGCTCGGAAACTCAAGTGCCAGTTTTAGGACGTTTACTGACCACTTTTAGAAACAACCACAGCTAGTTGCACACATACAAAAAACTGTCCCACACATAACATTCCGGCAGGGAGAACCCTGAAAAACTTCTGATGGTTCCGGGGTTCAACGCCCCCAAACATACATTAACAACAACACTGTCTATAACAGAAATCATCATTAAGATTGGCCCATCTACAGTAAACTTTTTGGCATCACACTTGGAAAATAACATTAATCTTTCAACCAACTTTCCTGGTAACTTTCTTTGAGAGCAGCAGGGTCTAATTTAAACCTTTACCATTTAAACCAGGGGTCCCCAATCCCAGTCCACGAGGGCCAGTGTCCTACAGGTTTTAGATGTTTCCTTGATCCATCACAGCTGATTTAAATGGCTAAATGACCTCCTCAACATGTCTTGAAATTCTCCAGAGGCCTGGTAATGAACTAATCATGTGATTCAGGTGTGTTGACCCAGAGTGAGATCTAAAACCTGCAGGGACACTGGCCCTCATGGACTGGGATTGGGGACCCCTGATCGAAACTCTCATGTTCTTTTTGCTATTAAAGTGTGTGGAGTAATTAAGCCAAGATGTTAAGAACCATTTACAGGCTTTAGAAATTTCTTATGTATATGATTCCAAAGAGTCTGGCAAGGAATTTAAAAAAGAGATCTCTAAATTATTTGAAATACATCATACATAACAGTCAGCCCAGGAGCAGACTGTTTGATGTGAAAGAAGTCTCCAATAAACCCCAAATTTCATTACATCATCTGCAGGCAACTCTTGCAACAGCTGGTGTCAAAGGAGAGTGATTTCATGAATCTGAATAGCATGGGATCCGTATCCAAAAGTAGAAGAAAAAAAATCTCACATTCACTGCAGCTCTTGTTGGTGGAAATATTTCAGTTTGGGGTTACTTTGCTCCTTCGGGAACTGAGAAGCCTAAAGTCACTGATTTAACTATGGATTCCACATCATGCGCTTAGAAGGTAATGTAAGGCCATCTTTCTAAAATTTCATTTTGAACTAGGATAGGACTTTTCAGTAGGGTAACAAAATAAGTTAGCTTGCAAATCCACTAAGGAATGGCCTAGAAAGAAGAAATGGAGGATTATGGCGTGCTCTGGTGAAAAAAAAGCCTAGATTTTAAACCTTCTGAATTAATATTTTTCAGCAGAGGAAATTTTATATGGAACAAATTTAGGTCAAACATTTAGGCAAACCCAATGGCAGACTCTGGCACAGTTATACAAAATGCTTCCAAGAAGGATTTTCTGCTAAAGGGTAAGGGGTATCAGTTCCTGATGGTAAGACTATATTAGCTATAAGAGTTTGTATGTTCTCCCTGTGTCATGAATTCTGGATGAGAACCCCAAATGCAGACTATAATATAGGCAGGTGAAATGACACTTACAGCATACCTTAAATGAATAGCAGCTGTAACAGTCCAACTGAAAACAAGTTGAAAAGGGGAATAAAATTCAAGGAAGACATAACAGAACTGTCACAAAAGACTCTGTAAGGAAAAACTAAAACCAAAAATGACAAGAAACACTACAAACAGACAGTAAACAGTAAAAGCAGACTGGAAGCAGTTCAGGAGGACAAACAAATGCACTGACAAAGGACTGAGTGGGCTAATATGCACACTCACTGACGGATAATGGGAATCAGACACAGGTGGAAGGAATGACACAGCTTCACACAATCGGCAGAAGAGTGGAGGAACACAGGAAACACCTAACTACCAAAATAAAACAGGAAATGAAGAACAGTGACTGACAAAAACTGACAATGACTAAACTGAAAAGTAAATAAAACTAACTGAACCTCAGAATATAAACAAGGCAAAGACAAACAGAAAAAAAAATTTAACTGGAAAACACAGCTCAAACACCATGGCTATGAACAAACTACGATTCATATAGAATTAGATAATTTGTGATAAGATAATTGGTGTTTAACCAGATAATTACTCTGGATGGCATTTCCTTGGCCTCAGGTAACACTGTGAGGAATCTTGGGGTCATTTCTAAACAGGATTTGTGCTTATTAAACTAATATGTCAGGCTACGTTCTTGGATTTGTGCTATATTTCTAAAATTAGATACATTGTGTCTAAATTATTAACAGCCTGTAGTTGATCCAAAATGCTGCAGTAAGAGTATTGACAGGGGCTAGAAAGAGCGACCATATTTCTCTCGCTTGGCTTCTCTTCATTGCCTCCCTGTTAAATCCAGAATTAATTCTACATTTTCACGCACAAACTCTTGAATAATCAGGCCCCATCTTATCTTAAAGACCTCATGTATACCTCGTATAACTCCATTAGAGCACTTCACTCACAGACTGCAGGCTTGTTGTGGTTCCTAGGATATTTGAAAGTAGAACGGGAGGCAGAGCCTTCAGCCTCCAGGCCCCTCCTCTGTTGAACCAGCTCCCAGTTTGGATTCAGGAGACAGACACTCTCTCTTAAAATTAGGTTAAAACTTTTGTTTTTGATAAAGCTTATAGTTAGGGTTGGATCAGGTGACCCTGAATTCTCCCTTAGTTCTGCTTCAGTAGGCCCAGGCTGCTGGGGACTTCCCATTAATGCTTCTTCACTCGCTTTTTTTCCACTCACTGTGTGTTTGCACACCACTTTGCATTTAATTGTTAGTGATTATTAATCTCTAGCTCTTGTCCACAGTGTCCTGTTTTGTCCTGTCTCCCACGCTTTATTCCCAACTGATCATGACAAATGGCTGCCCGTCCCTGAACCTGGTTGTGCTGGAGCTTTCTTCCTGTTAAAGCTGAGTTTTTTCTTCCCACTGTCCCAAGTGCTTGCTCATAGGGTGTTGTCTGATTAATGGGGTTTTCTCTGTATTATAATAGGGTCCTTACCATTCCATTATAAAGCACCTTATTGTGGATTTGGCACTATATAGATGAAACTGAATAGACTACATTGCATAATGTGGCGAACTTGAACTTGAACTCTGAGTCGAAAACCCAGGACCACAATGCCCTGTACATTGCTTCGGGTGCTGTCACTTCCTTCCACCGTTCAAAGACAAAGAAATACCTGTAAATGGAAACTACTACTGGATGCTTTGAGTCATTGGGAAGACTATAATGCTATAAAAACACAAGCTACACTTTTTCCAAAGAAATATTAACCCACTACTGCACAGTGATGTCCTCAGCAAATGGAAAACTGTGTTTGTGTCTGTATGTGTCACTGCAGCCAAAAGGAAATGGTCAAAAAAGTACCAAAGAACAGCCCGATAAGGTGTGGGAGTCACTATTCACTGTGTGGAGTCACTTTTTTGTGACTTTGAATGTTATCACATAACGTATTTATGTGAACAACATAGACTTTAAATAATATCTGATAATGATGGTAAAAAAAGATAGACACTTACTGTACCTGCACTCAGTAGATACACTGCTTCTGCCAACCAAAACATGCCTGTCCATTCTCTCACTACACTACAACAACCTAATATTCTCCTGTTACATCCCCCAGATTGGAAAGGCGAGGAGAGGAACACAGGGTCACTCAGTAATATTCAAGATGACTAATACATGACCTTTTAACTAATCTCATAAATCACGAGTTGATCATTTATATAACAGGAATTCATGATACATTAATTCACATATTTAATCACCATGCAGTTGTTATTCTTACCTACATAAATAGCCCTAAAAAAAGCATTTATGCATTCTATTTTTAGTGTACAGCTGACCCAAGAAAGACAAAAACGGAGCTTGCATCACCCTCTTGTTGCATATCATTTAATACAAACCATACACTTGTGTGGAAGAGGATTAGGGCCACTGGTTAAAAGCAAAAACAAACATACACACAGAAAAAGAAAAATAGAGGCATCTTGGATTTTTATAAATGAATTTTGAGGTATAAATTCAGACTTCAATCTCTTGAATCTTTTTTTTTTTTTTTTTTT
>NW_005187517.1:1226404-1240220 GCF_000239375.1 Pundamilia nyererei | reverse complement strand
ACACAGACACACATGCTTTCCTCAGTGGTCCAAGTCCTCGCCCATTGTTACATGTCGTCTTACACAACTTAAACGGATAAGTTGGGTGCGTCTCTGGCGCCACAGAACAGAAAAAGGCGTTACATTTTGTCACACGTGGAAATATTCTGCCCGCTGGTGACAGACAGGCAAAGGACGAGAGGAAAAGATCTGAGGAATTTTACTCACTTTAATTTATTTTAAAAGCATGTAAGCTCCAGAAAATATTTCACAAAGGAAGAGGACGATGAAAAGAGAGAGAGGGAGATAGAGAGGTGGAGAAAGCACCTTGCTGTTGCCGGTGCCTCCGGTTGGCTGCGCTCTCCTCCCTCCTCTCTTCCTCAGCACCGGACAGATACCGGGAGCGCACGGTGAACGCACGAAGGATGAATGAACTTTAAATTTGCCTCACAACTTTCCCTCTCTCTCTCTCTCTCTCTCTCTCTCTACCTGACAGTTTCTCCCCCCTCCCCCGCCGCTCGCTGTTCCAGGAACGAAACCCCTAGAGAGGAATATCTCTACAATGGATTTACCGCAATCACGATCCAGTAGTGATTAAATAGATTTTTTCCCCTCTCACCCTCTTTTCCTTATTTCTTTGCGGATGCTCATTAGCTTCGTGAGTCGAGATGATGGCATCAATAGGGGAATTCGATCCTCTCAACACCAGAGTCCCCGCAACTAAAATAGAAGTTACCGTGTCCTGCAGGTAAGGGCAAACTCCCGTACACGTACTGTAGATGCTTTTCAGTTTAAACCCTGATCTAGAGTCTGTTATTTCACCCACTGTGGGTAAAATATGCTGAAAAATTAGTTCATCAGATGTGCGTGAGGAATGTTTTGTTCTTTCATGTAACACTGATGTTTTCTATCTATCTATCTATCTATCTATCTATCTATCTATCTATCTATCTATCTATCTATCTATCTATCTATCTATAGATGACCTTATGCTTTCAGATGCCCTTTGCTCTCATGGTTGCCTCCATATGTATTAAAGCGGTTTAAAAATCGTGGAAAATATTTTCATATGGCATCAAGTCTGGCCAGTGCCCTAGCGTGCCACTGATATTCATAGACATGCCTTGATGGTGAGCTGTGTGTTAGGCACAGTGCAATAGCACGTGCAGTTACAGAGTGTTAAAATGCTGCAAATAAATACACTGATAACAGCCGTTTAATTTGTCCTGTTTAATTTGTAACCCTGCAAGAGAACTTCTACAGCTGGATTTACAGTTTTACAGATGCCTTAGCTGAACAGTTGACTGAGTGACTAACAGACCAAGCGGAGAAGCTCACCCAGGGCTTTTCCAGACTGTCAGTCACCCTGCCTACCTGGGTCTGCTGACGGTCTTTCCAATTCACTCCTGAATAATGAATAGCTGTTGCTCCTGTGCTGTCCCTTCTAAGATCAGACAGACTTGAAGTGGCTAGACACCTGACAGCAGTGTGAGCTAAAGGTGAGCTCAGATGAAGAGATAAATGATAAAGTTCTTTGTGTTTTTTTGTTTGATTGTTTGTTTGTTTTTTACCTTGGGTTTGCACACTGAATGCATGACCTTATCTATGCTTTGAATTACTGAATTTCTGTTTGATACAATGACAAATGGAACAGCTGACCACTTAATATAAAGACTGGAAGCAGGAGGAAACAGTATGTCTAGCTCTGTTTAAAAGTTTAAAAACCAGCATAATGTGAGTTTCTGGGCACTGTGTGCAGGACAAAACATGAAGTAATACATCAGGGTATTAACCAGACTGAACAGACCTCTATATAACTCTCTTTAATGATGTTGGAGGTTCTGGTAAGCATGTAGAGACGGGCAACTGATTTTCTTTAGATGGGCAAAATTGCACTATTGCATTTCATTTTTATGATCCCTCTTCTCCCAAAGATAGAGTTATCCTGCACACTGTTTCTGGATTTTTTTTGAGCAACAGCTTGATATACTGATACATTTCAGTGAGAAATACTTTTTCTTTTTTTCAGACTGACACGAGACAACCCTTGGGGCTTTAAAGCATGTGAAATCTGAAGCCAAATCATGGCCTTAACCAAGTAGTTTTGTTGACTAAACCTAACAAAAGTAGGGTTGAAATGATACAGTAGAAAGATCCATGTACACAAACCAAGGGAAATCTTTGGGATTACATCACACATAAGGCTTCTCTGAATATTAGTTTACTTGTGAATTAACCAGTGGAGTAATTAAATCAGTACTTTACAAACGTATGAATGTCATGACATGAAGTTTTGTTAGAAATGATTATAAAGACTTTTACAGCTAATCTATGGAGTGTTTTACCCTCATAGAAGAAATACGAATGCACTATTTCACTCACTGTTTCTGCATTTTGGCTTAATTTCTGTTATTAAATAATAACATGGTGTAAAATGTCATGTTTTTGTGGTTATTTGTCTAGTTTCAAGACTTGCTAAGGACCACATGATTTGCATTATTTGCTGATATGTGAGCAAAGGTGTGTGCTTTCCTTTTTTTTGGCTTTACACTTCATGGCTCAGAGTGGTTTTACATGATATACAATCACGCTGTTTGTGGATGTTGAAATGCAACCAAATCATAAATTCTGTGGACATACAATGTAAAGGCAGAATCATGTTACATAATGTTTTGGACTATAAAAAGTGTAAAGCCCATAGATTATGTGATAATATATGATTTGTCTGTTACTTTGGTTCATTTCTCAGGTGACAGTTGTCCAAATAAATATGTGAAGTCTTTCACTTGATTTTGTAATATGTGGACAACAGAAAGTACTTTCTTCATTCTGTTTGGTAACTTGTCATTACTGCCTACAAGTTGCACAACTGTTATTTTTATATACATCTTTCAGGTGTGACGCTAATGACAACCTGTCGCTAAAGAAAGCAGAAGGATTACCACGACAGACTCCCAGTATTAGTTTGTTCTTTTAGAGTACAACTGCACACAGTAGAAATATTCCGTTTCTGTATGTACTAGCACTTGTGTGAAGATTGAAGAAAAATACAGTTATTTTTCCTCACATTAGATGCAAATGTAAGTGCTCTTATTCCACAAAGTAACTGCAAAACCTTGTGCTCTTGAAATCATCATCTCAAGCGTATTCACTGTGATGCATAATAGCAGGTACCTTCAGAAAACTAACAGTCTGACACATCAAGTCATCACTGGCAGAGAAATATGTATGTATGACAAGACAGGAAAATTTAGAAGTCATTGTGGAAATGACTGGAAATCACCAGCCTGTTTCACACAGTACCAAAGGGTTTGAGTTTTTCATTTTTGTAGGACTCATTAATTGACATTAAAACTTTTTGACACATTAATGTAAAAACCTTTGGCGAGCTAGAGTCATGTAGTGTTTCTCTGCTCATGTTTTGGGAAATTAATCTTTGGTTCTGAAAGATATTTCACAAAATGTGCCAGAGTAACTGAGTCACCAGCTACCTATTTATCTTGCTGATCAGTCCTTCACTAATCATTCAGTGCTTTGTTTTTTAATTTTTTCTTTCATTTTGGCTTAGCGTTACTCAGAAAGGCTTCTCGTGATGTTTGTTTTCACAGAATAACTTGGGGAGCAGTTTAAATTTGCCCATGACCTAACTTTCAGGGTTTAGATGAAAACCTTTGTAAACATGCAGGAGAGTTAAGAACAAAAGAGATAAAAATAGGATGGAGCGAATGTTAATGAATGAATACATCTTTTTTATTGTTTCCACAGGAGTCTACTGGATGTGGACACATTCTCCAAGTCAGATCCTGGTATGTATGAACCATTTAGAGTCTGAAGTGCTGGTACTGATGATTAAGTTTAAATAAAACTGTTTGCTGGGGATGGATTTGGGTTATTTTTTTGTTAGTTTGTGTTACCTAAAATGAAGTTAAATACATTAAAAATAATAAAACAAATAAGGCACACCACAGATAAATTACTCATATTTAACTTATTTATTAGTACACAATACTGCAAGATGTAGTATTGATCTGAAACAAAGTAAATACAAGATCAGTATTGATAATACCAAGTACTGAAAGTACAGCTACCGGTACATTGTGTGCAGTGTAATGATTTATGAAGTGAATACATCTTCCGAATGCTAAATGTGAATACATTTTAATGAGCACCAAATGACTTTTTTACGTTCCACTGTTAATTAGTTTACACAACAAAACATAACTTTCACAGTTTTTCAACTCTTTAGTTTTTTTGAGACCTAAAACACATTTGCATGGAAAACAAATATCCATCTGTGCAGGGATCTTTATTAAAACAGTTTTTTCCATGAATTCATTTTAAAAAAAAGATCTCATTTTATATAAAATACCTTATATTCAGAAAAAACACTGCTGACATGAGGATAAAATGTTTATCAAGTTTACAGAATGACCCGTGTATGTGTGGACACAACCATGTTCTCAGTCACATTCAGGGTGACAGTCTGATTAAGGTGTTAGGCTTGTTAGTTTTGCTAGCAGTGTGCACGTGTCAGGTTCTTATTAGACCGGTGTGTGGATGCACATGTCTCTGTGTATGTAAACACGATCAGTCAGATCCAGCAGCTTTGACAGATCATACATTTTATATGGTACAAAATAGCCTCAGAGTTGTTAGACAGCTGGGGAAAATTGTGACAGAAAGTTTTGATAAAGGAGTTCATGCACTTACTTTCTCCTACTGTTCTCCCCATAATGCCATTGGCACGATAGCTGTTGGCCACAGTGGATTTGAATGCACCAGCCGGAGCTAAAAAGTTCAGAGAATACAAGTGTTGCATACAGATGTACCTTCAAACACTATTTTTGAGTGGTTTCCATCAAACTGCTACATTTCTAAACACCAAAATTGTCCATAATTACGCCTCCATGGCAGGATGTTTTCCACCCCCACTGCTGCACTCACACATCTTGATTTTACAAACCCATGTAGAAATTTAGGTGATATCTCAATTTTTTCCCTTTTTTGGGGGGTGGGGTGGGGTGGGGGGTTGATTCTGAGCTGTCAATAGCCAAGCCATACTGAGAACATTTCACAGCCACTCACCTCCACAGCAGCAAGTCTGGCTGTCTCTCCACCACCTCGTGTTCATTTTATTTTCAAAGCACAAGTGATTAAAAAAAGGACTAAGACATGCTGGCCAAAAAATGGCAGTTAAAAGAAAACATGATTTTCAGAAAAGGAGAAATTAGCAATCTTCAGAGTGAAAGGAAGTCAACAGAAAAAGAGCATGACAGCTTGAGTTCAACAGGAGAGGTTCACGTGTTGTAGTCAGTGAAATTAAATGCAATTGGTGAATTTAGATATCAGTTATCTCCACTAGAATAAACTAGAGAATACAATCATAGCAAAAAAGGTGTGAGCCATTGCATCTGATAATCTGACTGTTCTGTAACAGTTTTTTGGTGTTTCCCCTCATTTGCCCTCCTGGCACCAAAGCTTTTTGCAGTCTAAGTAGAGCAGTGTGGTAAGCTTGAGAGGCCACAGGGCTTAACTATCTCAGACAAGAAATGATACCTTAAGAAAGCCTAACAGTTGAGCTTTAAATGAGTTACTCAAATCACAGCTTGAGAGCACAGCTGTCCAACCACCGGTCTTCAGGCTTGGGCGATGATGACTGATCACAGATGTGAGGGCTGCCTGAGGAGCGACTGGGCTCCAACCAGTACAGACAGGGTGAAGTAGTGCGTGAGGTTCGTCTTCAGTCCAGCACACACAAGCAGATGTTGGAGAAGAGCTCTGAGCCGCCTGTTGCTACATGCACTGCAGCTGGAAGATGTAATTAGCGGAGATGCTATTATTAATCAACAAACAGAGGCAACAGGGAAGATTCAAGATTTAAAACTATTTAAAAAATAATATTTCAAGCAAAGAGTAGAGGTTGGATTTTATCATTAAGTCGCTTATTTTTTGTGCTCTCTCTCGGATTCACAGAAAATTGAACTTGCACAATAAACGTTTAACGTGCAGCATTAACAAAAAGTGCAAAGCTTATGTTAAAGACTTCCATAACTCTGATGTGCATCAGTAGTACAGTCTTTAGGAGGAGCTATTAGATGTGCAGAGTGTGCAAGATTAAAAGTCATGTTAAAGAGGATTAAAACTTTTGTTAACAAGGCAAATGTTCTTGATTTACTTCAGAAGAAATGCAAATCTTATGATGTACATCAATAGTAATTCTAAGAAGATTCAGTGCACTCATGTGGCACACTAATTAGGGGTATATGTAAACAGTATTGCATTTACTGCACTTATTGCTGATGTGAAAAGCAGCAGCTTGCTGTACATCAGCCCTTTAACCAAAATACCAATCAAAAACTGAGATACAGCTTGACATGAAAAAATGAAAAAAGGCCATTTAATATACAGTCAGTTATCATTATGAAATCAGATGATTCAATGTTGTTATGAACTGTTAATAATCATCTTTTAGATTACCTTAATATTATAAAATAACTATTGCTGTCAGAGTTAATCTTGTTAAAATGACGTTAACGCCATAACCGCATTAATGCAGCAAATCTCTGTTAGCGAGTTAGTGCAGATCGCCCCTTGCATGACCTGCATGGCGTCAACGCGTTAGTTCGTTTAGCTCTTAATGCGTTAGCGCCGTGCAGCCCCAGGCACGGGGCGATCCACGCTAACTCGCTAACAGAGATTTGCCGTGTTAATGCGGTTATGGCGTTAACGTCATTTTAACAAGATTAACTCTGACAGTAATAAAAATAACCTTTTTGTTTTGCAGGGACACATTTTCTTTTAGGTATTTTGATAAGGACATTTTATTTCACAATGTCAACTTTTATACTTCTTTTAAGCTAGCAAGCCCAATATGTGCTACCAAACTTAGCTTTTATGTTTACGGCTACTTAGCTAGTCAGCTAACTGTCTAAGCCAGTGTGTGGGTTAGTGTTATAACCATTAGAGTTAGTGGTCTTTGCTTGATTTCTTTTTCTCCAATTATAAAGTTTAGGTGTAATATATGTAGATACAACAGTGGTTCCATACAGCTTCCAACCATGACATTCTTCTAAAATTACGCATACTTGCATGATAGAAAACCCACATGAATTTTCAGTTCATTTTCTAGCTCGAAGGTTTGTGACAAACAAATGTATTATTATTTTGATGTAAGAGATGGTAAATGCACTACCTGAAGAGCTTTACACAACATGACTCATTCACCCATTTACTTTTTTTCTGTGCTCAAGTGGATTTTACTTAATATTCACACACAGAGAAAAATACATCACATCTGTAAAATCAGTTTTCTTTAACTGAATAAAAACACATCAGCTAAATGTTTGATTGAAATGTAAAGCTTTTTTTTTTTTTTTTTTTTTTTTGCTTTCTCTTCACTGAAAGTTGGCCTAACTTAATATATCAGCTTTATCAGGACTCTCAGTCATCAGTTAGTTTTAGCTTGAAAGAAGAATTACATAGTGTGATGCATCAGCAGCAACATATTCACCTCAATAATGCCACAGTCACATTAGGGAAAGCAGTGGTCAGAGACCGCGACATGAACAAAATAATTTCAAACGTGTGGAATAAATTTGGGATTTCATTGCCTTTGAAATGGCTGCTTCACAGACAGGAACTTTGTCTGCAGCTTGTAGCAGTTTCTATCTTTAAAGTGACTTTGGTGTCAAGACGTTGATAAAACGGCCATAAGACGAATTAGTCTGCTATCGGGTTGCAATTGAATGGTGTCAAGGTAGCAATTACATGCATTCTGTTTGTGATAATAGGTCATTGAATGTGATAAATTTGCTAAAATTGCCTAATTACATTCAGAGTCGAGCCAGAACCTCATAGATTCCGGAAGTAGTGATGTAGTTTTTGCTGGACCGAGATTTGACTGCACAATGAATGAGGTGCTTCAAAGCCTCTTTTTTGTATAGGAAGATAACCAGAACACAAACAGTTGGCAACCATTTAAGTTGAGTCTTGTAGTGCAAAGAGATGCGTTTCAGAAAAGTTGTACTTGTACACATTGACTCAGATTAATTGTAATGTATTAGAAACCATATATAAATTAGACAGCAGTTATTTGCAAACCTTAATCAAGTCTGTCTGAGTGTGACTGCAAGCAGTGTAAGTCACACTGCAATTGTTTGGAGACAGGTTGCCTCCAATCACGTGACCTTAATATAGGTTGCCTTAATATGGTCGCCCAGTAGTTGCTGATGTGCACAGTCGACCTCTGAGTGAGAAGTTCGTTAGTACAACTGCTTGCATTTACGTAATGCAAAAAATATAATCAATGCAATCACCAGGCATTTTTAGTAGTCCCTTTTTTTCTTTATGTAACCCTAAAATATTCTTGGCTCTTGACATTTTAGGTTTCATTTGAACATTTCCACATTTAGCTCTGAAACTAGATGAAATGTGTGGGTGCCCATATCCATAGTCTCTAAGAAGTGCATTATATCTTTAAAACACACATGCATGTTCAAATGATTAATAAGAATACCATTTTTAAAATATTTTTAAGAAAGCATTTCCCTCTGGCAACATAGACATCCACAGCTGCCAATTAGCACCTCCACATCTGGCTAAAGTCAAATGTATTTTTACTGCAGCAAGATTTTATCAGTCCTCAGCAGCCTGAAATACCTTTCTTATTCTGTAATTATCAAGAGTGCCTGTGTTCCTTATGGATTTCTGTGATATAGTATATGTACTTTCTTAGTGGTCTTTCTGTGTTTATAGTGGCAGGAAGGTTTAGCATGGCTCACAGGAACTACATACTTTGATCTGTAATAGGAACCAATCATCTGGATATGTCTGCCATCCAGGAAATTCTGCTGGATAATCTTGCACGCCCAAGAATTTTGTGTGAATGGTGCACTTTTACAGTTCAATTCACAATTGTCAGAAGAAACGATAAAACGATTCCTGCTGTGTTAACTAAGTTGTGAAATTGCTTGACTAAAAAGCTGCCTGTGAGTTCTGGCATCAGATAAGCCTGCAAATGCACAGTTTTCCTAGGTAATATTTCACTGGTACCTGGAAAAACACAGAACACCAGCGCCAACCTTTGCAACGCTAGAGTGCTGTGGTCTGAATGCTCTGTAACTCCCCCTCATCTAACAAGGTAGAAAAACAACTCCTCACTGCTTGCCAATCAATCCTACTTGGAGGAGATCATTGTCAAAGGAAGCAAAAATGACTGACAGGCTTAATAACCTCTTATTTGAAAACATGTTCTGTGATCTCCAGGAAATTGCAGCTACTGAACTGATCACAATCTAACAATACCTCCACCCTGTCATTCTCAATCCATTTTAATATGCAGAGAGCTGTTATACAGGCATGCATCTGTATACACTTGTCTACAGGTATTTTCGTAAGTCAGACCAGTTCACTGATTTAGTTTCTGTTGACAGATGCTCCCTGATGCATGCATCCGGGCTTTAAGACTGTAGAGAGTTAGCTGTTGGATGTTGGGCAGTTACAGGAATAAATGCTATGGCAGTAATAAGGCTGCAGCGTATGACAGGAAGGAAGCTTAAAAAAAGGACTAAAGAACGTGGCTGTGTAACAAGAGGATACCGGCCCGTTCAATCAATCAGACGTTCTTTTTCCACTTCACATGTGAATGTTTTAATCAAAGTATATTCACCCAATCAGGGCTGCGTGCACTGCATCATTGAAGCTTCTGTGATTGCTAAATATAGGAACTTTAGATGAGATAGCAAAAATAACACAATATGCAATCGGGTCAAAAAGAGCATCTTGGCCTCATAAAACTGCAGGCGATTTAATTACTTTTAATATCGTTCAGAGATAATTTAGTAGTTGGTACTCATTAAATGGGTCACTTCCACTTTCACGGAGGTGTGTGAGGAGTCAGGAAGATGTTTTTTAATACTGTTGTCCATTTTTCACCGCATAGCTTAACTTATTACAGTCATTTCACAGAAGATGAGACTGACTAAAGCAGGGCATACATTTACACAGACATCATAAACTGCTGTCTTCATCAAAAATGCATTAAAGTGCCTAAATTACTCAATTCAAGTAAGGCAATGATCAGTGAAAATTTAAATTGTTTGATCACTATAGCCCTCTTGGGTTTCATTAACATAATGGATGGATGAGGGAGAGATGCTTTCTGTTCCCCGGTGATTCAGCTCTGTGTTTCAGATCAGATTTTAAACCTTGCACAATTACAGGACTTATTTGAAGGTTGTGAAACTGACATAAATCCACTTAGAATTACCCCAGACTCACGAAAACCTGTTTTTAGTATCAAAGTAATCCAGTGTTAGTTCACTATGCTTCCAGACAGAGATCGATCATGTATCCATGTATCTGTATACACGCCACGTATCATATTTTTACAAACAAGTCATCTGTATTTAAAAGATGGGCAGTCATAAACTTTGTGTTTTACTGAGTGTGACCTCAAATTAGTAAATACTTTCATAGTGAGACCATAACATCACTAGGAAAGTGTTTTCTCAGGTCATAGAACAAAACAGCTGAGGGCTGTTTTCCCACAGACACAATATAACTGTAAGCTTTGCAATCAGACGAGTCGCCCTCTACTGGCCATTAAAAAGGATATAGATTTAGCGACACTTCCACAGTATAGGCAAGTTAAATACTGTTAGCTAGATAAACAATAATAATGCCAAAGGATTGTGCGACTGTTAGAAATCGTACGTACCATCTGTGTTCAAAATCAAATCCTAGCTATGTGTTAGGCAATGACTGCCTCTGTGTTTTGGAGCACTCTGTTTTTTATACAATTGTAAACTGAGTATTTTGCTAATTAATATTTATATAGAGATCTATATATTATATATACTGTAAATACCATATATTCCATACCACTGGTTTTTTTGCACTATGACAGAAAGACAAGCCTCCTCCTCCTCATTTATGTACAAACTTGGAAACAAATGTAATAAAAAATGTTTCTAATAATATCAGTCACAACTTAGTCATTTATTCACATTCCACAATAGTTTTGTTTAACTTACAGAGTGGCTTAAAAAGAACTAAAGGAGTTCTATAGTCTGGATTTTCAGGTTCATGGTTATTCACAGAAATGTTTGGGAACTGATGACATCCCTCATGATTTCAGTATTGAATTATTGTTGCAGCATAGGAAGGGTCTTTAGGATAAAATAAAATATGATACAAAAACTTGTCTGTTGAGGGAGATGTAATGATTCAATTTGATTACATTCAAATTCATTTCAAATACATTTAATTCATATGTGCCTGTTTAGGCTCATTTATCTGCTTTTTTAGTGTTTCTGTTTTCTCTTCATGCTCTCCTAAATGCATGCTCTGTCCTTTACATTAGATATTGTGATTGAGTTGTTTTTGAAAATGCAGCACTATTAGATATGACTCAGTTTCACTGAAAAGTAGAAAGAGATTAAAATGGCAGGTAAAATTACGTTGTGACAGACCAGTTCACTTTTTACAGCCTTGTCTGTCAAAATGATGGACAATGAAATGCAACCTCTGGTGTTACCTTGTGTTAAAAGCTCTGTATTTGCTCACTTCTCTTCTCTCAGTGATTGACTTGGATAATGATATCCCTGCATCCTGGTCTGTGCTGGTCTTGGCTGAATGTAGTGACAAGGGGTTTCTGTTCAATGCCAGGGATACTGGCATTGTACAGACCACCAGCCACTGTTGTCTTCTGTGTAAATACAGGCCTTTTGATGTTGCCGAGCTCACTGCAATAAACCAAGCTAGTGATGTGGTCTCTGCCAATATTCCCCCTACATTACTATGCAAAGGTCATGAGCCATGACTGGATCCCATTTCTTTAGTTAACTCATTAGAAAAAGACAAAGATAACACAATTTGACTGGCATATGATGGTATTTTTGCATCAACAAGGTGATTCCCAAAGAGCTATTAGCTGAAAACTCAGGAAATCTTAGCATGGTGTGTGGTGTGTGCTCGAAGAAATTGAAGGAAACTGGACAAGTGAAAGACAACAGGAAGAAGTGGCATGCCTAAAAAATCTACACCGGATGAGCAACTTCTGAAAGTCATGTCCTCAAAAAAAGAAATGATGTCACACTATTAAGCTATTAATAAGGTATTAGAAGGTGCTTAATTCATCATTTATGTATCTTTACATCATTACTGCTCCTTGGTATGCCATTTATAAATGCAAATATACTGTTATGACTATGATTCTGATTATTACTAGCAGTGATAGCTGTACATAGATAAACCATGTACAGCAGTGATGCACATGGTGTAACAGTAACAGATGGATAAACATATCTGTATTTATAAATGGCATACTAAGGAAGAATAATGATGTATAAATGCTGAATTAAGCACTTGCTAATAGCTTACTAATGTTGAATAGTGTGACAGTATCATAAAGTTGAGTTGAGTTGATCTGCTTGAATTGATTCATCTACTATTTGACGAAGCCTCATCAGAAATGGTGTCAGTGGAAAGATGTCTCTCAAGACAGCATTTTTAAAACAAAAGAGTAAGAAAGGAAAGAAGGCTGAGGTATGACAAATTACACAAAAACAAAATATAAAGAAATGTGGTGTCGTTTGAGACTTTTGTACGCTACAGTATTTTGGTAATAGATTTATTATTTTGTCATAATGACCTCCAGAATTTACAAATTTAGTTAACCTCCTAGGGCCTGATGTCCACATATGTGGACGTCATATTTTGGGTTGTCTAGACCAAAATACTTAATTTTGCTCTACAAGGGCCTGATATCCACTTACAAGGACATTATACTGACACTGTTCTATCGACATTTAAAACAACTGTCCTCATATGTGGATCTCATTCTTCTCAGTAACAAAAATCCGGTAAAAAAAATAAATCACGTAATTCTATGTTTTTACATTCATCAGGTCCCAGTCAGCCCAAATAGCAAAGAGAAATTAAAAATGCATGCCATTGAAGAGTTTGGGTCTTAGGAGGTTAAAGATAATAGCCAGACTGGTCTGTGAAACCGTTTTTGAATGAATTGACTACAGTTACAGTCTGCAAAACAGTTTTTCAAAAAACATATTTTTCAAATTCGGGGATCAGTGATCAAAACAAATATGAAAGCACATGGCTGCATCTTTGGTTTAAAAATAGGCAGACCAAATTACAGATAGACCCCAGTGCTTCTGAACTTTGATGGCACTTCATATCAAGTGGTACTCGACGAAACCCAGTGATCCGGTTGTTGATATTCGCTATTTCAGTGCTGTAGTGAGTCTCTTTTTTCATACCTAGGTAGCTACAGCTTTGGACTTTGGTAATGATTGGATTTTTTTCTCAAGAACACAACAATAAATATGTGATCTCTTTTCTCCTGCATTCACATTCTGAGAATTTCAGCTGTTCTTGTCAACAGCTTTGAGCTAAGAGGTTGTGCTTGTTTGCGTCTGTCTGTCTGCGTATCTGTCTCCTGCTCATGAACTTGTCTGTCACAGCTTTCTACAAGAATGTGTTAGATGCCAAACACTCATCTCTTCAGGCACTTCTTCTTATCTAATTTATTGATGACTCAGCGTTTGTCCTTGGAGATGTTGTGTCACGTTGCCTGGTCGTTGTGTAAATTTAATTTGAGTTTCTCTTACTCCACCATCAAATTAGCTGATGCCTCTCTCTCACCGCCCACACAGGGATGGAGGATGTACTGTATACCTGCACTGTTCATGTGCTCATCTGTGTAAAGTACAGGACTGTTAAGTTGGCTTGCAAATAGCTTTTTTTCCCATTTAGATGGACATGAATAAACATGATGCTTTGAAACCAGTAGGCTAACCAGTAGGTTTTTACAAAGAAT
>NW_005187517.1:1225008-1226305 GCF_000239375.1 Pundamilia nyererei | reverse complement strand
ATATATTGAAGATTTTGTTGTTCTTTTACTTTTGTGCTTAAATGTAAAGCGATTTAGGAAGACCAGGTGTTTGAATGTTTGCTTTCGGCCAAATGTGACACTGTGCACTATGATTATGCATCTTCAACCCTTCCAAAAAGGCCATACTTGTACAGTCTTTCTCTAATTGTACTGGTGTGAGCTTGTGTGTAGCTCTTTGGTTTTGTTGCAGTTTCCCTGATTGCATGGTCTGACCTTGAGGTGACTTTGCTGGGCATAGAGTGCTGTGAAGACTGTGGCACTGTGTTAACACACCTGAATGCTCCAGACTACAAATTGGCAAAGATTCAGTTTTTATGGAGGTGCTCACACATGCTGGTGATCAATTAATGAAGTGCATTTGACTAGCGGCACCTGGCTTCTACACTTTGCTCATCCTGACATGCTTTACACCACTGATGCCTGACCTTCGTTTTTGCATTTCATTAATGTGTTTACTTTCATATTTGTTGCAGGTCTTGAGCTGAGTCTGTAGCAACCATTAAACCATTAAAAACTAATTTAGGTCAGAAAAAAAAATTGCAGGTATAAATTTTGATTTGAAAGTTATCTTTAAGGTATCTTTAAGGTTTCTCTATTTTTCACCTATTCTAGTTCTATTGATCAATCATCTTTGAAAGGTTTTCATTTCCTAGAGGTAACCACTCCATTTCTTATTAAATCTATATCTATATACACGATGTTGCTGAAAGTATTTTCACATCTGTCTATACACTCATATAAACCTGAGTGACATCCCATTTTTAGGGTTTAATATGGTGTCTGCCCACCTTTTGCAGCTATAGCAGCCTCTTCTGGGAAGACCTTTCTTTTTTTTTTTTCTACCATTCTGTCAGATGTCATGTATGAGGTCAGACACTAATTTTGGAGCTTGCAGTCTCCACTCTAATTCATTCCAAATATGTTTGGAATGAATTGGTGATGTGGTGTAGAAGAACTTGACTGGCCTGCTCAGAGTCCTGACCTCAAACCCACACCACGATTCCCCCCCCCGCCAATCTTTACACCTGGCACAATGCAGTAACACAACTACCGCTTTTCTGGTAACTGCCAAACCCAGACTCGTCCATCGGATTGCCGGATCGAGAAGCATGAGAACATGTTCTCTAGCGTCCACCACTGTTCTAGAGTCCAGTGGTGGTATGCTTTCCATCACTGCATCAGATGCTTTGCATTGTGCTTGGTGATGTGAGGCTTGGACACAGCTGTTCAGCCATCCAAACCCATTCCAAGAAGCTCTGTGCACTGTTTTTTTTTT
>NW_005187517.1:1217215-1218678 GCF_000239375.1 Pundamilia nyererei | reverse complement strand
TCTGTCTGTTAATAGATGTTAGTTTGCTTGCTAGATTGTACCATATTATGCTAAGTCACAGTAACAAAATCACAGATGTTTTTTTTTTACATGAAAACAGACAGACCAGTATAAAAAATGTAACCTTTTTTTGTTTAAATCCCTCACTCATATTACTTGGTGTGAAAGCAGGTTGCACAGTCATGGAAACTGTTTGAGTTTGGGCCATATGCAAAAATCAAATCCGTCACTCAGCAGTATACTACATTACTATTTTCTCCACCAAGGAATGAAGTTATGTAAGTTCCTTTGAAAAGAACTCTGGCGTGCTGTGTACCAACCTGTCAGCCAGCGTTTTAAAGGAGGTGTCACTTTTTTAAAATGATGATAGATGTTTAATTTTGAAACATAACTCCTTTCATTATTAATATTACATGCTCTGCAATGCTGTTAGGCAGCTGGATATGCATTTTTTCAGCCTTGTCTCAACCAGATTTTAATGAATTCCAGGCATGCGTGACCCCGACCACACAGACTTTGCCCTTGGACAGATGCAAACAGGTCTTGTGCGTTTCAGAGAAAAATTTCTCTCCAAGTACGGCTCCCTGAAGAGATTAGGGGCTGGGAGAAATAGAAGAAATTTCAGTCTTTTAGTGAAATAGACAAATATATCTGTCTGATAGATTGCTGTGGTCCCGGATACAAAATAATGAAATTCATGAGATATTTTTCTTCTCATTCCCAATAACTTTGACTGTACCTCTTTGCGCTTTTGGGCACAGCACTGAAGTGACCTTTTAAACTTCAAAGAGCATAATTTACAACTTTAATTCCTATCCAGATGTGATATTTCACTGGTGGTGGAGCTCTATTACACAGAAAATTACTGATGACATCGGATTGCTACAACTTTGAAAGTTTAAGAGAAGACACTTTAAAAGTAGAAGCAATCTCATTCAGCTGCTTCATGCTGTCATCCAGCAGCTCCCAAAGCTACTAGCTCAGGAATTATCTGACTCTTTTATTTCTATCCACCACCATCTAAACTGCTCTCAGGCTCCCATATGAAAACATCCCACTTCTCTTATGTAACATCATTTGCTGGTGGAGTACTGACAGTTTCCATCCACATGCATGGGTGTTTCGCTCCATTAAAATCTGTAGGAGAGGCAACCCCCCAGCTGACCGTTGGTCCAGGAGTATATAAAAGTAAAATCAATTATTGTATCAATTATGATTACTCTTTGTAGTCTCTCATTGCAAGTTGGTGAGTCATGTTTATCAAATTCATCACATTATATGGTATTTCTTTTGCATTCATTTAGCTGTAGCTGCTCGAGGATTGTGACTCATCAGCAGGTAGGAGTTAATGTTTTGTTGTAACACAGAAGGTGTGGTTATAGTTTGGAGAGCTTGTCCACGTCTCCTAAAGATCTCACCATTATATTCATTGTATATGGATGAGTTTTATATATATATATATA
>NW_005187517.1:1186178-1217106 GCF_000239375.1 Pundamilia nyererei | reverse complement strand
CATGGGAAGTTTTCTTTCCTTCACTTGGTCAATTATATTTCAATAAAGGCTCAGTGGGGTGAGTAAATGCAAGGCCTGAGTCATACCTTGAAACTAAAGGTCACTGGTCTCTAATTACCCCCAAGGTCTCCTAATGAGTTCTGAGGAAAGAGTGAGCAGCCCCTGTTGATTCAGACATCGAGGGTCGTCCATTCCACACCCACAACATCCATTAACCACGACCTACCTGAAAAGAGCACTTTAAAAAAAAAATCAGGAAGTATAAACAGAGCATTAGGCATGCTATTATTACAGGGTTTAGCTTTAGCTTTCCTAGTGAGTCTGGACATTCTTCATCTTCCAGGTCACTATAGCACATGGATCCATATATTTGATTTGATACTATTTCACGTGCAACCCTCTCAGGGTTTTGTGTTTTGAACTGGAGACCTTTTGCATGTTATTTGAATGTGTTCAGCACTACACTATGAATATGTCCTTCATATTTATTATACACTGAGTGATAACTGAATGCTAAATAAATGACCTTGATGCCTGATTCCAATAATCAGATGCTGTATGTAGCCATTCACTGAGCATCTAAACCTCACGCGTACACCAAGGGGACCTGTTATGCTTCTCCCTGTTACATGGCCAAAGTTCGAAATAATTAGGTCAGTGCATGTATAAGTAATTTCTTGTGTAAATGAAAACCTCAGGGATTAGACTAAATAATAATTTTAACTGTATTTTTTTCCGTTGTAAAATACATCAGTCAAAGAAGTTAAGGCTCACTGATGCATATGGAGAGCGAAGGCTGGCATGTGTGGTCCAATCAAATGGGCGACTACTGTAGGTGGATTTAGTGCAGTGGTGTCGAACTCCAGGCCTCGAGGGCCGGTGTCCTGCAGGTTTTTGATATCACCCTGGGTCAACACACCTTAATCAAATGATTAGTTCATTACCAGGCCTCTGGAGAACTGCAAGACATGTTGAGGAGGTAATTTAGCCATTTAAATCAGCTGTGTTGGATCAAGGACATGTCTAAAACCTGCAGGACACTGGCCCTCGAGGCCTGGAGTTCGACACCTGTGATTTAGTGGATCGTAGTGGATGGGTTCAAGCTACAAACCTATCACGTAGTTTATCGGCCAGTTCTGATGAATCACATTTTCTTTTACAACATGTAGATGACCAGGTTCTTGTGTGTGGCTTAGCTGGAGAACACCTGGCACTGGGATGCAGTATGGGAAGAATGCAAGGCAGGGAAGGCAGTGTGATATTTTGGTCAGTGTTCTTTTGGGAAATGTAAGAAATGTTTACAAGCTACAGCCAGTCAGAGGAAAGCTGGTGTAAAGCTACATAAGAGGGAAGTAAAATGACTGATTTTAAGGCTCAGTAAAAGTTGTTCATAGGGATTATTAATTTGCAAATCATACAAAGCTACTCTATTAGAGTCCAAGAACAATGGCAAGGAGCTTAACATCAGCACAATAAGTCCGAAAATGTAGCTAGAATGTGGTCACCTTAGCTGAACATAAAGTTTGTAAGGCTTAGTCTTATAAAATTTAAAAAAAAAACCCAACACTTCCAACTGGACTGGAATCATGAAGATAGACTTGATAAACTGGCAGCTTGTGCCACCGGCATCTGCCCATCTTTCTAATAATGACTTTGCATGTTGTCCTCAGTGGTTGATATTGATGAATGAAAGAATCAATGAGGTTCGAGAATTTAGTCTCCAAACATTAGCAGATCAGCAGATTTGTGAGGAAGTGCTGCTAACCTAGCTAACTCATATGACAGTCTTATAGGACAGTTTGTGTATCTGTGAAGGATTTTTGACAGCTGAGGTCTTAAACCTACTCCTTCTTTTCCTAGCTAAAATCTTACACTGCCTCACTGTGCTGGAATCAAATTTGCACTCCACTTCTCTTTGCCAAACAATCATCTATCCATCTCATCTCTCTGTCTTTATCTCCTCTGTTTTCCTACTCCCACCCAGCCTGTCTAATATTCTTACTCCACATTCCCTCCCTGTCCTCACCTTTTAGCTAGATTTCTATCAGTCACCCCTTTCTAGCGCCATCCCCCCACAGCCCTACATTCCATCTACCTGACCACTTTTCTCTTTCACCTCACAGTAAGCAGCTTGTATCCTCAGCCCGTAACTAAGTCTGTGGAATCTTATTTGTGTCTGCCTTCACTCTTATGAAATTCTCCTTCAGTGCAAATCTTGGAGGCAGGCAGCAAGAAATCCCCAGCAGACAAATAAAACCTTCACACAGGTGACTGTTGATGTAACTGTTGCTCAACCGAGAGTATGCTCTGGCATTTTCAGCTACTCTCAACATACTTGTGGGACAGACATGTTGATATTGAAGGGCAGCGTGTCCTGGAAGTTATCTGATGGGTATCTCTTTAAGAAATCTGTAGACAAAATAAAATCCACAGCAGTTTAGATGTGATGAAAATCAGTGCTGGAGGGTCCAGGACACATAGTGTAAATAGTTCAAGCCACTTCCCCTCATTCCCTTTGCTAAACATAATATTTGTAGCAGTTGTTAATAATACATCTACTGTTCCTGCTTCTGCTGATTTCTGCTGTTTTATTTAGAACTGTTCATTACATCAAAACAAAGGCCGAAACATGGTTTCCCTCAAAGAAAGTAGCAAAGCTACTCATCATATAACAATGTGTAGTGCTGTAGGACTGCTGCACAAGTATCCTGTGTTTCCATATTTAGTGACAGTTTAGATAAGAAGACACTGAAATTGAAATGCAGACTGGGGATTGTTATCAGAGGGGAACAAGGATCCACCTCACAAATTTGCTCTCATCTAGCTTGAAACCTGAGCTCTCCAAGTGAGCTCAAATGCACCTTTGATGTGCTGCAGAAAATATTCATGGAGGAAGAACCTAAGAAAATGACATGTAGGGTGTGCAGTGTGAGTGCCAAGCTCTAAATATTAAATCAGTCATATTAGTGTGCACTGCATCCTTTGCAGGTGCACAAAGTTTTTGGGATATTAAACATGTTAAGGCTCACAATAGCAATTGAATCATGATGAAAATTCTGGCAATATACTGTTAATATGACTTCAATGGCTAAAATTCAGTCACCTTGTTTTGTGTGAAATAGATGCGTGTTTGTTTAGGTAAATATGAGGCGTTTCTTTCAAAGTTCTCTGTGACATTCTCTGTTTTAGTGGTCTAAGTTTTCTCTGATCGTCCGACTCACATGGCAAATATATCCATAAATACATGCTGGTGCACCTGCACTGGCCATCAGTGTTTAAGATGTTGTTGTATTATCTTGTATAGCTGGAACCATATGATTTCTATGGTACATACAGCAGTAAAAAACTCTCAAACCCGGGTCTAGAATATGGAGTGAAATCTGAAATATCTGAAAATGTTTTTGTCAGTGCTAGCTAGTAAACTGTGTTTATGTGGATGTGGATCTGTATGATCTGGCTCGTGTGGCTGAGCTATTTGATATTTACCTGGAAAAAAAAAGCTGGTAGTGAAGTAAAATGCTCTTTTCTCTTTTATCTGATTGGCTCTTTGTCTCTCGGTGACAGAAACAAGATAAAAGCAAAGCAACATTGTTCTTTGGAAACCAGACTTCAAAACATCAAGTGGCCAAATGATCTGAAATCCTATTACTATTAGAAGAATAGTAATGGTATAATAATCATTTGTGTGTTTGGACAAAAGATTCTGGTATGAATGTGTTAACATCCTAATATGCAGATTCCTGTTTGCTGGAGATATTCTATTTCTGTAGGATGACCTGTACACTGCTAAAATGTCCATTCAGATTAGAGCTTGATATGATTTGTGCTCAATTCTGAATCATTCATGTTTAGTGTCCCCTGTGTGGCCAGCCTGCAGCCAGACTGTTGTCAGGAGTCATGGGAGGAGGGATATGGAATTGCCTTGTGATTTGGCCGCTGTGCAGTTGACCAGATGGGCTCCTTCCTTTGTCAGTCACTTTCCATAAAGCAGGCAATCAGTCAGGTTCTTCCGAGACGGACGACACTCAAATGGCTTTACCGGGGATTAGTTAGAGTCTGTGCTGCTCTAACTCTGCAACCTTCGGGGAACATTAAGGTCCCAAGACTCTGATCTCGGTCAAAGCACCGTGCTCTCTCTCAAACATCATTATTGCAGTTAAGAGGTATGACTTTGAGACAAACAGATTGAACCCCTGATGTTCATTTGCCTTCAATTTTTTATTTTCTGTTATTCAATTGAGGGCTAATTCACTAACTGATTAACTTGGATTAATCAGATTTATAAACCTCATTTAAGCAGCAATATTCCTGCTAATAGTCAGACAAAGAAAAGATTGTTTTATTTCAAACCCTCTGCCCAAACCGCTTGCTGTCTGCTCTTCTTTCTGTCTTATCTCGCCTCTCTTAATTGCTCATTAGGAGGGAAAATGTGGTTTTAATCGTCTGTCGGTCCAGACAGTCTGAAGTTCATTAGAGCTAATGTCCAAACTTCACAGAGGCACAAAGTGGCTGATGGTGCCTGTCTAGACACAAACAGCAACACTTGGCCAATTATTAATACACCTCATAAGGGCCTTTCGTGAGTGTTACTTGTTAGCTTAGGCATGAACATGTTTGTGTTTGAGCTTAACATGATAAACATAATAAATCTGTGGGTTATAATTGGTCTGGCTCTTTGTTTTTGCATATTTATGCTGTTTTAAAGTAACTTTTGCCCTCAAAAGACAGACATAATGTTAAACAAAGCACCGCAGGACACGGTAAACATTACAGTAAAAATTGTAACCAGTTGGAGAACTTACTTAGGCCCATTTTATTTTAACAATTCAAGAATTTATACCGTAGTCACGAAAAAGCGAATTTGTAAAGGCTGTAATGCTCGTCTGTGAAGGAAAACAATTTGACTAATCAAGAATTTTTTTTGAGACTTAATGAGTTACTGTAAAAATAAGCCAGATTACAGTGGCATTGCTATTGATTATTAAGTAAAGGTAAATTCTTTGCTTACAACAAAAAGTGTCATATTAAGTCTTTTAAAATAAACCCTTTCTGCCTTAGCCTTTCTAGGCTAAAGCGCTTTAGCCATGCTAAGTTTAAAAAGGCAGTCTCTAAGGCTTTTGGTAAATGAACTATCCCAGCAATTACTGAATGCTGTGAAATTCTGGGTCCCCATAGAATGGATCAAAAAAAACGTTGGTCATAGCATCACTGGGAGGCTGATATTTTTGTACTTTTTCCAATGAAAATAGCAGATACACAATCCACTTATAAATTGGAATATGCTTGGTGACTTGGTTGCGTTAACACTTCCTCTATGAGATCAGAAAACTGTTTTGAGTGAAATATAACTCAACAACCTGTTGGTGAATTATAATCAAAATGTAATAAATCTGATGGATTTTTGTTCAAATCTTTATCAGAAATATTGTGGAAGAACTAAGTCAAGTATTAAACTGAAGTTAAACCTTTGTTGGTTTGGTCATTTGCGTTTGTAGACATGTAAAGACAAATACGCTGCTAATCAGTTTGGTCATTGCACTGTCCTCTGCTGAGAATGACTGTTTTTCTGTAATGTGTTTTATGAACAAACACAATGACAAAACTAATGACATCATGGTTATTATTATTATTATTATCCAAAGAAATACTAGGAAGCTAGACTGAGTAGACTGTGGTAACAGTTAGACCTTCATACCTGCTAAATGTCAGCATGTTAGTACTGTAATTGCGAGGCTTTCATAATTTAGCTCAGAGCACTGCATGGCAGGAGCAATGCATTAACAGAGCCAGGGCAGCTGTGGTGCTTCAGGTGCACTGTCACAGACTGCATATATAAAACATTTTAAACATTTTAAAGCCCAAATCTGTGTTTGCTGGTGCTTTACATTTTTCATAAAGCAAAGATTTGGCTTGAAGGAAAACAGGGGACAGGCTACTATGAACACTATGTGAAATATACGACTCTTGCAGGGTTATAGCAAGAGGTAACATTTTCAGTTATGTCAGTAAAGACATAAAGATCAGAAAGATTTTAAAAACATGGATGAAAGGTTTCTGTGGAAACCTTTTTTGTTTACATGGAAGAATAGTATTTTTCATGTAATACATTACAGTATTTTAGCCAAGCCTGTTTGAACAAGGATATGCTAACATGCAACACTGAACACTAAGTACAGTTGAGGCTGATGAGATATCATTAAATTTGTATGTGTTTGCTCACAACTGATTCTGTTATTTTCTCTGAGAGGGGAGTTTGCAATGGCACTCTACCTATTTGGTCTTTAGATCCATGCCTTGTAGCACTTCTGCATTTTTTTTTTGTAATATTCATGCATATTAATAGCCAGAGAGAGGCCTGGCTGAAGGTGGTGACAGCATATCTGTGAGGCAAAAAATGTAGAGAATGATCACTCCCTCACAGTTACGCAGCGAGATCAGGATGAAATGTGTGAAAATGAGAGAAATGTACAATGAGTTGTTATTGTTCTAATGGACAGCTGTTTTATTAATAGAGTGTAAATATCACCACTGGATATTGAAAATTCCACATTTTTTAAATGGTCTTTCATTGCGTTTAAGAAGAAATTGTTTACTCTGCTTGCGGCTACATCAGATCTAACTGAAATATATGTGGATGTGAGTGTGTTGATATGTAGGTGGCAACATGCAGAAATCATTACACTAGTGACTGAGATTAAAAAGTGTGTTTTTTCTTTTCTTCATGCTTCCTTTTTGGCCTCTACTCCTCCACTTTCCCTTCCAGTTGTTGTGTTGTATCTGCAGGCTGTGGGAACCAAAGAATGGAGGGAGGTAAGTTAAGCAACCTTTCTATTCCCAATAACAATGTCCAATATTTTTGTCTACATATCTGCCAGATTTTTTTATTTTTATTTTTTTAATAGGGAATGAAATAAATGAGTTGTCTTCAGTGTTAGTGATTTTCAATCAGAACTTAAAATGGGGGTTATTAAGCTGAAGTCCAGAGGCAACTCACAAAAACCCCTGAGAACATTTTGTAGAAAATTGGAAGTGTGAGCCTCTTCACTTGCCCAGAAAGTGAAACCACATCTTGGGAAAAGCCCCACATATCAGACCCAAACTGGTGAATTTATGTTGGAGGTGATGGAATAAATAAATTAAAAGACTCATAATTTTATGATGTTGAATGAAATGGATTCTTGTCATGACTCAGGGCAGTTAGAGAAAGAAGGTCAGTTCTTTTTCCACCTCATCAAAAATGCACCATCTGCTCCCCTTGACATCTTGCTGTCTCATCCACTGTCACTGTTTTAAAGGCAAGGTCACGTGACATTCCATTGCTCATTAACATTTTGAATACATTTTGATCTGTTAGGTCCCTCACACAGTTCATGTCTCACATCTTGGCGCTACATTCCCTCATCTAGTTTGCCTACACGTTGCCTCTAGTCACTTTGTGTACTTTAGTCACACTATTTGGCTACCGTTGATCCCCTCATTTTAACGCACCTCACACCTTTGCTTTCCATGTGGTGGGGCTTAATCAAAAAGCACTGCATGAATTGCAGCACAATCAGCAGAGTAAATATCTCTCTGCCAGCCTTACATATTGACACCTCGAGGAGATAATTGCACATGGATGGAAACCTGGAAATCCTTTGTGTGCTTTTGACATCATTATGCATTATGTAAATAATCTATATGTCATTTGTAAGTGCAATTCATGCAGAAATTATTCATTAACGTTCAGTTACACTTACATGCAAACGTCCTGTGAGCATGATGGGTTTTTTTGTATTGTGTGACTGTTTTGTTTATTATGTGTGCGCAGTATAGAAACCTTGTCCATCAAAATAAGGTGCAATAAATTTGTATAATATTTCAAATGCACGCAGTAACCATGTGATGGGAAGGACTCAGCTAATGAAGAATCATCTTGACACTGGCCATATTTGTTATGCAAAACAAGGCTATCAGAATCAGAATCAGAAAGGGTTTTATTGCCAAATGTTGAGCAGGTTTACAACATTAGGAAATTGCTGCGGTACTTAGTGCAAAACATTCTGTAAATAAACATAAAAATAAATATTAAAAGTGCTAAGTAGATATATATACATGAGTGCAGGTGGTGATCAGTGCCAAACATGGAATGATGCAGTGAACACAGCGTAGGGTCATGTGTTAGTGGTGGAAACAGTCATATGGTTATTGTTCATGAGTCCAACAGCAGAGGGGAAGAAACTGTTCTTATGGCGAGAGGTTCTGGTGCGAATGGACCGGAGCCTCCTGCCTGAGGGGAGCAGGTCAAACAGACTGTGTCCAGGGTGAGAAGGGTCAGCTGAGATCCGAGCTGCACGCCCCAGTGTCCTGGAGGTGTACAGGTCCTGCAGAGATGGGAGTCTGCAGCCAATCACCTTCTCAGCAGAGCGCACAACACGCTGCAGTCTCTGTTTGTCCCTGATAGTGGCTCCAGCGTACCACACGGTGATGGAGGAGGTGAGGATGGACTCGATGATTGCGGTGTAGAACTGCATCATCGTCCGTGTTGGCAGGTTGAATTTCTTCAGCTGCCTCAGGAAGAAACATCCTCTGCTGGGCTTTCTTTATGACAGAGATGATGGTGGGCTCCCACTTCAGGTACTGGGTGATGGTGGTACCCAGGAAGCGGAATGAGTCCACAGAGGTGATGAGGGTGTCAGTCAGGATGATGGGGGGGAGTGGGGCTGTGTGCTTCCTGAAGTCCACAATAATCTCCACTGTCTTCTGGGCATTCAGCACCAGGTTGTTGTGGCTGCACCAGGACACCAGACGTTCAACCTCCCTCCTGTAGGCAGACTCATCCCCGTCCGAGATGAGTCCAATAACGGTGGTGTCATCTGCAAACTTGATTAGCTTGACAGACTGGTGGGTGGAGGTGCAGCAGTTGGTGTACAGGGAGAAGAGCAGAGGAGAAAGAACACAGCCCTGAGGGGAGCCGGTGCTGATGGTCCGGGAGTCCGAGACATTCTTTCCCAGCCTCACATGTTGCTTCCTGTCCGTCAGGAAGTCAGTGATCCACCGGCAGATGGGATCAGGCACATTCATCTGGGAAAGCTTGCCTTGGAGATGGTCTGGAAGGATGGTGTTGAAGGCAGAGCTGAAGTCCACAAACAGGATCCTGGCGTAGGTTCCTGGGGCGTCCAGATGCTGCAGGATGAAGTGTAGAGCCATGTTTATAGCATCGTCTACAGACCTGTTGGCTCTGTATGCAAACTGCAGGGGGTCCAGGAGGGGGGCCGTGAGGGTCTTGAGGTAGGAGAGAGCCAGGCGCTCAAATTACTTCATGACCACAGATGTCAGAGCCACAGGTCTGTAGTCATTCAGTTCGCGTCTCCTCAGATGCACGAGTGCGCCGGCTCGCTTTCCTCTCCTTCGGCGTCCCACTTTCCTGAACAAGGTCTGTAGTAAATCTGCCGCAGATGCGACAAATATTGGAAGTAAATCCACAGGTGTTGTAGTCCTGTAGTTAAGAAGCTCTTCTCTGGTGTAAGAATATCCAGAAGAGTGCCCAGACACACAAGTTATGCACAAAAACAAAACAGAAGTAATGCACTGAAGTACCAGGGCATCCATACGCGGCGCCAGCTTGGTTTCAAAGGGGTCGATGGTATATCGATGGTATATACGGCTAATATTGCATAGCCTGTACACAAAATGATCCCTGCTAATGCAATAATTTCATTCTATGACATACAAGATGATGCTGAAGCTTGATTGCTGGAGTTTTTCAGTTCCAGTTGCATCAGACTGTTTATGTCACGGGCTGCGACAGCAGACCGTGGAGTTGCAGTGAAAGTAGGACCAGGACGGAGGGCCAGAACCAAAACAAGCAAAAACAACAAAGTAACAAACCCTCCCAGGTCACAGTCCCAAAGTCAGACCGCGCATCCCGCAGCGGTGCAAAAAAAAGAAAAAACCCCACAAAACAGTCTCAGGCGGTAGTCATCACTACAACAAAAGAGTTCAAGTGGCCTACCTCTTGTCCCGTGATAGGAAAATATAAATATAAACATACACTAAAATACATGAGCCCTGGGTCCCTAGACCCAGGCCATGACAGTTTACTCATTTGTTTTATGATCACAAGCGGTTCAGTTTTCCTCTGTGAACAGCTATGATCCCCCACTTAAAGGTCAACAAATCAGCAGTAGTACCCCATAGATGACTGCAGACTACTCCGTCTCAGCTCTGTCTGTGTGATTACATGCCCTTAAGCCAGAAATGAAGGTAGAGCTACACTGGCAATGGAATTTTGTGGTGATACAAACTGTATTTCATCAAATCAGTGTTATAATTGCAGTCACTGAACAGACTAAACTCTAGGAAGCTATAGTAGGTTATTAAGCTGGTACTTTTATTTATCATCCTCCCCACAACAAAGGAATCTTATTGTCTTGTTAACGGACAGAAAGCATGTGGATTTTTTTTCTGTCTCTAATGAAAGTCTTTATAGAATTAAACCAAGGAAAATCACCAGAAAACAATCCTAAGAGTTAAACAAGTCCCAGATTGTGTTTCTGCAACTGTAATCATCTATATGTTCTCTTCAAAGGTTCTTTGGAGCGTCTGCAGATCGTTCAGAATGCTGCAGCAAGACTTTTGACGAAAGCTTCTAAATATTCACATATAACACCGTTGCTTATGCAGTTACATTAGCTTCCTGTCGAATTTAGAGTCCATTTTAAGATTTTGGTTTTAACTTTTAAGGCTCTTCAACAACAAGCACCACCATATATTATTGAACTTTTACAGCCCTATGCCCCTAGTAGATCTCTGAGGTCGAGTAGTCAGGGCCTACTTGTCATTCAGTATACAAGACTGAAAACTAGGGGTGATAGAGCTTTTGCTACTGTGGCCGCCAGACTGTGGAATTCCCTTCCTCAGGACTTACGATCCGCTGATTCATTGATTACTTTTAAAAAACAGCTAAAAACACATCTTTTTAAAATTGCTTTTTGCTAACTTTGTTTGTATCTCGTTTGTTTTTTTTATTTTTATAATCTGTTATATCTTGTAAAGCACTTTGTGATTTCTATCTAGAAATGTGCTATATAAATAAAATTTTACTTACTTACTTTACTTCCCATAAATCTTGTACAAGTTAATCTGTGTTTCATGTGTCCAAAGAACTTTTATTAGAACTGTGCAGATTCTTTTAGACGTTTCCTGCCGAGGTTTAATTTTGTCTTCTTGTTCTTGAGTGTAACCAGTGGTTTGCACCTTCTTGTAAACCTATATGTCCACTGATGATGTTGCCACCTGATGATAGACTTTGACAGTGATACACCTGCCTCCTCAAAAGTTTTATGGATATGTCATGGACATTTATGGGTATGTCTAGATTTTGTGAATTAATTTTTTCTCACCATGGAAATAATTCTGGCATCATGCACTTCAATATTCTGTGTTTTTTACTATCATAGATTGATTTTGTTTTCTCAGCCTATCCCAAAAGGTTGATTTTGTTCATCTGGATGTTGCGTTTTCAGTGGGAGAAATGTTTCGTTACTGATCCAAGTGACTTCTTCAGTCTCAGCTGACTGCAGGCTTCCCCAACCTTATAAACAGTACATTTGCAGTAAATGTGGTTACCCCAGCTGGACATTTGTCAAAGCTGGGAAGGCACCTAAAGACAGCTCCAGCCGATCCAGGAGAGAAGGACAGCTGCTGCCTAAGTGAAAACCTGTAGTGATCCTGTATGTGTCAGGAATATCGGAACGGTTGAAACGCATTCTCTCTAACCACCGCATATCTGTGGCTTTTAAACCATAAAACATGCTGCTCCAAGAATTGGTCCACCCCAAGGATCACACCACAAACAGAGTAACATAGTGTACGCTGTTAAGTGCCAGGAGGATTGCCGGGATTTATACATCAGGGAAACCAAACAACCTCTGGCGAAGCGGATGACACAACACAGAAGAGCTACCTCGTCAGGCCAGGACTCTGCAGTCTATTTACACCTACAGGCCAGTGGACACTCTTTCAACGATGAGGATGTGCACATCCTGGACAGGGAGGAACGCTGGTCAAGGAGGCCATTTACGTGAAAAGGGAAAGACCATCTCTGAATCGAGGAGGGGGCCTAAGGGTACATCTTTCGCCATCTTGCAATCCTGTGATTGCAGCCATTCCCCAGCTGGTACTCATGGACATTGATCAGTGGGCTTTGATCAGTGGTCAAGATAATTTGCATAATTATGATGAGGGTGACCTCCCAGGCCATTGTTCCTTCAGTGGTGCTAGTTTCAGCTATTGTGCAAATGTACTGTTTATAAGGTTGGGGAAGCCTGCAGTCAGCTGAGACTGAAGAAATCACTTGGATGAGTGAGGAAACATTTCTCCCACTGAAAACGCAACGTCCAGATGAACAGAATCAACCTTTTGGGATTTACTTACCTGGATGATTGAGCATGCATCAGGGCACTTTTCTCAGCCTAATGATGGCCTCCTTCACTTCTACCAATGTCTTTGAGCCTCATATTATGAATTCCAGTGTACAGATACCAAATACAAACATTTTTATCTTCCATCTACGCTCATCTTTTTCAGATCTTTCTTCAGGCCTTTTTATCTTCTTTTTTTTTTTGTAATACAACAAAAATTTAAGAAGTGAACTTCTAAAAGTGACTACAGTTAACAGGGGTTAACTAATTAATGGTTAATTAATGGTGAACATTTGCATTTTAATCCCATCTTGACTGTTTGATTTAAAATCCACGGTGGTGGCGTGCAGAGGCAAAAACAAAAAAAACAAAAAACTGCCACTGTCCAAAAACTTATGGACTGTGCTGGGCCAGGAGAGGTCTTCACTGTTTATTGTATATTAGCTAAACTTGGCAGCCACTGTGAAAATGAGTGCTAAACCCTAATTCATTTTCCACGTTTCATCGTTTGAAATATACTTGTTTCAGTGGTGATCATTTGAAAAGTGTTTGCAGATGAGTCGGCATCTTGAAAATGAAAATATGGGTTCCCATGAAGTAATCATCTAGTTTGTCTGCAGTCTGCCCCCATTAAAATTACTAAACTCCATGAATTTTAACCACTTTTCAAGTTTCACTTTTTTTATTTGGCATTTCTGATTGAAATTAAACCAAACAAACAAAAACAAACATGGACACACTCTGTAGCCTGCTGTCAGCAATGCTACTGTACACTTTGACTAAATTCACTTGGTTGTTTGCATTATAGGACACAGACACAGCAAGATTGCTATCCTACTACGGATTTCGGGGCGTTACTTCTGTTGATTCACTTGAAACATTTCTGTGTTCGTCTTTAATGAGAGTTTCTCTCACTTGCTTGAAGTGGGTGGGAGTTCATTCCCTGCAGCAATCAGGATTTTGCAACCTTTGAATCAAGATATGATGACAATTATGGGGTTGTTTTCTTAAGATGTCAAGCCTCTGCTCATTAAATTTGTTCAAAACACACCCACACAGTCCTGGTGAAGCAGATTAGCTTGATAGCTAGTTGAACTCCTACCTTTAAATCTGATTTCGGGTTATTTAATCATGACTATTCAATGCTACAGAAAAAGAACACTTTAAGTTGAAAGAACTTTTGGATTTGAAAGGCTTTAAGATCACATTTAAGATGGCAATTATCGCCTCTTCCTATAAGCTGTTTGAATTGTTGCTTGTATACATGTTAATTTGGGTTCTGAGTGCATCCATGTTGTGCTAAGGAAGATACTATTGAATTACACCAATTACAATATATGTGGTAGTGCTGAATTCTTATTCTAATACCTGTCAAATATGCTTTCAGACATGTCTACTTACCAGGCTGAGAACTGCAGATTTCCAAGGAAACAAATCTCTTTAAACCCTCTGCAACAAATGGTTCAAAGATCCCTTATGCAGCTTTTGTATTACAGTCTCTATGAACTCCATTTAGCTTACCCAATAAACGTAAAAAATGCTCCCATAACAACATACACGGAAAACAAATTGAAGAGCAGGTCTTTCTTCTGTGCACCAATGTTGTTGTTATTTAACAGTTTTTTAGCCTTGAGTCAGTTTTTCTGTGACCCAGTGTATTTCTGACAGTGAATAAATGTTCCCTGGCAGTACTTTAGTGAAAAACAATAGATGAAAGGAGTGGAATGTTGATAAAAAGCATGTATGTGTAATAGGATTACATCTGTAACCAACTCATTTTACAGTCTTAGCTCCTATGCCGACGCTGCCTTTAAAACTCCTTACTTACCCAAGAATAAGAAAAAAAAAATCACTGACAAAGCCATTCCTAACCTTTGCCCACAATGCTCTAACATCTATTAACCAATCATGTCAGAGTCAGATTATAAACCAAAGGCCTCCATCCCTGGAAATAGTAACACCGCAAGAAAATATCACGGGCTTTTCCCTGCGGGTCGATACGGCGGGTCAGTTCTGAGGTCTAATATAGTAACCTGCGAGCCCTTGGTAATGGATAGGCTGGGGACACGGTTGATAGCGCGGATTATGTGCGCTGGGCACTAAGGACATGAGTCGAGGTATTGTGGCTGTGGCGAGGCAGTGCTAAGATCAATAGCTCATTACACGGTGCTGTCAGGCCATGCCACAGCCCCGCGGCCGGCAGTCCACCGGGGGATTACTGGCGTGATTGTCAGTATGATGGAGAGACAGTCTGGCCCAGGAGAGAGGCTGGGACTGAGTCTCTGTGGGCTTGCAATGTGGAGAGCCTCCTCCAGAGTAACACTCTGATTTCTCTAGGGAAACGAGGTTCAGCAAAACACAATGCAGCTCAGTGTCATACTGAGTTTTGCAAAGGTGAATTTGTGTCTATGGATTCCAGTTCTGTGTATAAATTTATTAATGACTTGTTGCTAAACCTCATGAATTTTACTCGGTTGTATCTCTGGTGTATTTTTTCTTAAAACAAGTTTTATAGCATGTTTTTAAAAAAATCGATGCTACTGTTACCGCCAATTATCACTTCTTTTTTTTCTGTAGTTTGGCAGGACAGAGGTTATCGATAACACTCGGAATCCTGATTTCGTCAGGAAGTTTGTCCTGGATTTCTTCTTTGAAGAGAAACAGAATCTAAGGTTTGATGTGTAAGTAGCCTGACTTTGCTTGCTCTTAATAAATCTAAAGTAATTTAAACATGAGCACACTGTGGAAAAACTGAAATGTGGAGGCAGAGATAATTAACCTAGTAATGCCTTTGATTACACTTCAATAATTTATTTTCTCTGTAGATCCTCAGTTTATTGACTTTACTAAGTAACAGACCAAAGTCAAACACTCGACTGTTCACAGAATAGTGAAGTGGTTAGCACTGTCACCTCACAGCAAGAACATTATTGGTTTGAATCTGCTGGCCAGTCTTTCTGTGGTGAGGTCACATGGTCTCCCTGTACGTGTGGGTTTCAGTTTAACTGGTGGTTCAAAATTAGCTGTAGGTGTGAATGATTGTCAGGCCTCTGATGAACTGGCAGCCCAGCGACAGCTGGAATAGGCTACTTCCTCTTCCCCCAGCACTTTTCAGTATCATATACATGTACATATACCCATACTTAAGGGGCATCCACATGGAAAGAGACTAGCATTAACATAGAAACCAGAGACTATGAGATGCTAGCAGGACATGTGGTCCCACTGTAAAGTGTTTTTTTTTAACTTTTAGGCAGGCAACTGAGTGGCAGCAAAGGATACTCAATGTTTGATCTGCCAGGGGGATGTAAATATGTTAAACTACTATAATGCGTTTAAGCAGTGTATATTACTGCATTTCCATAGTTTATTAATTTATACTGCTTATTATTTACTTAAGAACAAATTGTTTGCTGATAAATACAATCACGTTGATGTGATGCATTTCAGAGGAAAGATCCTAAAATATCATTAATGTTGTTATTCATTAATTTTGAAAAAATAAAAAAATGTGAGAATTCTTAAGAATTATTATTATTATTATTATTATTATTATTATTATTATTATTATTATTATTTAGTTTGGTTTATTAAATAGAATTTAGGTTATTGGAGATTATAAAATCATAGACTGTGTAAAAAAGATGGATGTAGATGACATCAACTGGTTAGTGAAGTCCTGCTGTGAAGCTGAGGATATTTTAGTGTTGCCAGTGTTTAAGAGCACATTTCACACTTTTACACTATGCAAACAAAAGCCTATTTTACCAAAGAGTCGCCCCCTGCTGGCAGCGATAAATAATGTTCATTTAGGGTACATTCAGTCCTGGAAGCATTATTCACATGCTTAAAAATGTCTTCCTGCTAGATAACCCAGAAGATAAAACTCTGCAATTGGTCCTATAATCAGATTTTTCTGCTGAGTTGCAAAGTCATGGCATCACAGTAATGTGGCTGATCACTGCTGTGAAGAAAACAAGTAACAGAAAAATCATGCTTCTCTCCTCTGACCAGAGTTACTCTACTGCACTTTTCAAAACTGTAATAAGCAGGGCAGTTGTGGAAGGTTTTGGACTAATTTGAAACAAATATTCAAGACCTATGTGTGGCTTTTTATCCAACTTTTGGACTATACTCTAACATTAAGTAAGCAGACTATTTTTTTGTTATCACACCTGTTGGTTCCCATGTGAAAAGAAAAATCAGTTTAAGAGCTCATTACTCTGACTGTTCAAACCTGTGTGTTTCAACTCCAGGGTTAACATAATTTCTCTAAGTTAGAACTGCTGCTTTCTGAATAAACACCCTCATTGTTCCCAGACTAATAACAAGGAAGCCCATTTATGCACTTGTCCAAAATCTCCTCCAATATAAACTCACAAGTTCTTCCTCTTGTGCCATCTATTTATTTCTCACAGGTACAATGTGGACTCCAGAAGCTGTAACATATCCAAACACGTAAGTACAGTATGTCAACCTCAAACGACAGTTTTGACTCAGAGCTGAAGGCTCCTGGCAGCATTCAAATGTATCATGTTATTCAGCATTACTCACGCTGTAAATGCTAATTTACAGTCAATGAGTGCAGCAGCTGACAATGAATCAGCATGAAGAAAATTCCTGTTTAATAAGTGGAATTCCATCTCATGACAATGTCTTTTATTCTTCTTCTTCCCCACTAAAATAAATCACACTGGAGAACAGAAGGTGAGTGGTTTCAGCTGAAGAGTGTTGGTCTCATGAGTCCTTGTATTATTATGTCCTTTATTCATTTTATTTTTTTTATGTTCCAGTATATTTCAGCATCCCCAGAAGAATCTTGTGATTTTTCTCTCTGTGTGTGTGTGTGTGTGTGTGTGTGTGTGATTCACTCCCTTTAATTTCATCATATTTTTTCTCCCATTCTTTCATCTCATTTCATCAAGGACAAACAGCAGCAGCTCCCACCTGGAAAGCCCCCCTCCCCGTAGTGTTGTTCCTCATTTTGTCTGTCTGCATTTTATCATTAACTCAGGTAAAAGCAACTTTCACAACTCCACTTCAAAGTGAAAGCAGCTGTCGTTGTTGTTCCAGGCACTATACTACAGCAGATTGTGCATGTCAGGGCATTTACAGGAGCTACACGCATACCCGCTTTGCAGGACTTGCACCTACACCTGCTCGCGCCCACACACCGCAAACATCAACGCTCTGCCCTCGTTGCTGTGCAGGAGTTTCATTATGTTGTGTCATCGCCTCTTTTTTTAATGTTGCCATATGGTTTTCTCTGTAGTGGTTGGGAAGGTTGTAAACTTCCAAATCTGTTGTTGTCAATAAAAATGCTGAACGAAGGGGAAACCTTTATTTCTACTAATAGGACATTTGCCCCACACACAGTGTCGGTCCTTTTAAGAATAATCAATCGGTCAACAAGCAGCTGAATAATGCAGTCCTCCAGGACTTCCTGGGCTTGACCTAGTTGGAATAATGAATGCTTATGTAAATCACGGACTCAAACTCGGAAGTTAATGTTTAATTTAAAATGGCACTTCAGTAAGATGAGATTAAACTTTAATGGAACTTTAATAACTTTAATATCTTTGATAATATCCATATTGATTTTATAGTCTTTCTCAACTGTTATAGAGCCCATTATCTTTAGTGTTAACCCTTTAACGTTAAAACACTGAAGAGCCAGAGGTGTCTAGTCAGATGTTTCATAGAGTTTAATGGGCTGGTTCCCTCGTTGCCAACTTTTATAACTCTAGTGGATGAAGTTGAGGAGCTGCAAAATGAAACGAGCATGTGCTGTCACAACCCAGGCCTACAGGACAGGGCAAGACTCGCAGTGATCCACATCATGAGTCCAAGCAAACGCCAAAATAAGTGATACCAGAGCAAAGGTGAAGCTAAAAGGGAGGCATGGGGTGGCGCTGATCCCCCAACATTGTGTTGTCACATATTGCAATGAGTACTGCCCTCCATTTAACAAAAATAAAAAAAATCAAGGCTTATTCCAAAGGTGACAACAGCTTGTCCATCAGGGCCCCTCAGCTTTGGATTACAAATAGACGAGTCTCATGAAATCTTTGACTTCTTTGAAATCACTTGGACAAACCCATTTTTATAAATTTGCTTTTATCTAATGTCTATCTCGTTTGTCACTCTCATTTTAGACCTTAAATGCTATTGTGTGTATATGTTTTGTGTATTTTTGAATTTAATATCAATATATCCTATATCCCAATGTCTCTTTAACTTGGCTCCATTTTATTTCTGTCCTGGTTTTTGTATTTTACTCATACTTGCATGTCAAAACACCCCGTACTCTGTTTTTAAAGGCGTTTAAATGTCATATGAGTAATAGCAGTAGTATTAGTTTATCAAAAAACTATGTGTGAACGATTTCAGGGGAAAAAGAATCACAATACCCTTTTGGTGGGAAAAAGCCATTGTTGCACACAGTGCATCCCTGTATATGTAACTATGTTATTTAAAATAACATAATAATAACTATCCTGTAGGGTCTAAAGTTAACAATGGCTCCATTATAATTATCTGCAGGCATATATTTATATTTCTACTGTAGTGTATTTGAGCCTGTTTTGAGGCCTGGGTTATTGATTAGTACTGTCTTGCAATTAATTGTCTTCTTTCTACCCTTTCCCCCTCGAAGGACTTTCTGGGCCAGACCTTCTGCACACTCGGAGAAATTATCGGCTCCACAGGAGGAAGGCTGGAGAGGACCCTCTCGTAAGTCCCTCACACCCTTTCTATTGTCTCATTGTGAAATGACTTCCCTCCTTTTCTGTTTATTTATTTATTTTCTTTAAGCGGTGAATCATAAATAAAAATTATGCACATAAATAATTTCTTCAGCTGGGCAGAATGAAACGAGTCCCCCCTCCATCTTTTGTTTCATTTTTATCGATGGCTGCTGGGGAAAACAACATCTCACTGATGCAGTGTGCACAGACTCGCCTGGCTAAATAGCCTCATCTATTACAGCGTTAGATCAGAGTAAGCGAGACCAGGCAAGCCTGCTGTATCACTGCACTCTGAGCTGTTGCTCCTGAAGTAGTATTGAGTTTTACTGTGCTGAACGAAAGTGGGATGTGCAGTAGAAGTCAATATAACGTTGGATACAGATATACAGAATGCGCTCATATTTTCTGCCAGGCAGCATGTTGATAGTAGAAACCAATGCTTTTTTTTTTTTCAGATAATAAAAGGTGGATTAGTGTGCACTCTTTGTGAGCTCAACCCCCCCCCCTATTTTTTTCACACTGCATCCCTGCAGTGTTAGATAACACCCAGTGTTCTGAGGAGTGAACAAACTGCTGGGAGACAGAGAGAGATGTGAGGTCAGAGCAGTAACCGGCCAGATTTGAACCCATTTTATTGCAAGGACGAGGCATCTCGCTTTTTCTCTGCCTATACAGTTCAGAGTTCATCTTAAAGGGTGCAAGGAAACAATTTTTCTGAGTAGCCCTCACAATAGCCCTTTGTGGAGCAGCACATAAATTAGAAGCTGGATTATATGAGCTCTGTGAGTGTCACTGCTGCTTTATTGTCTTAAATTTTGACTTAAATTTCCTTGATGTAAATGATCAGTGAACTCACTTTATGATAAACTATCACTGACTGGGAATGATATACACGTGACTGGAGGTTAAATCCTGTGATGAAGGTAGTCACACTTGTCGAAGTTTGACAAAAGAAAATAACATTTTTAGACTCCACATTTCTCGCTCATTTTTCTCTGATCTACTACAGACTATAGATAAAAAAGTAGCCTTTTGGCTATCTCTGGCATGTTTATATTGATCTGTCCCTTTAAAATAGATACATTCAAAACTCAAAAACTTTGCTTTTCTTCAAAACATTGTAAGGTACTGACATGTACGCCACCAGGTAATAACCGCAATTTAAACCCATGCAATGAAACTAATCTGAGTTCAAAAAGTATCTGACTCAGAACTGTGCGATTCTCACTGCACCTCACCTTGTAGCACTGCGCGGATGTCTTTTCCTGATTCTAATGTGTTTAAAGTGTGTTAAAAAATGGGACAGTTGTCCAGTCTTTACCCAGAATCCAAAGGGATGTACTTAAGCCTTGTTTTATTCAACCAATAGTCCAAAGCTGGATTTAGTTTATGATAACATTAAACAGAAAAAAACATTGGAGGTTGGTACCACAGACTGTATATAACAGATGGATGCAGACATTGTGATATCAATCAAAAACTCAAGTTTGTCATTTTAACCAACAATTTATGAGATTTTTTTTTTATTTTTTACCAAACATTACAATATTTGGGCAAGAGTGCAGAGGTGGGGAGTTGTCATCTAATGCTAGTGTTGGTTAGGGTTGGTTTCCCTAAACCATGAAATACTTTCTAGAAAAAGTGTTTATTGAACCTGCTGACAAATTTTTAAAACAACAAATCTAAAACTGTTTTGTATTTATGAGTTTTAATTTGTATTATTTTTGCTATATCCACTATTGTTGTGCATTATATAACAAAGTTTTACTTAAAAAATTATTAAAAATTAATAATACATTTTGTTTTACAATGTTTTTGTGTGAAAACAATCACATGATGATGTAGAGCGCTTAAAAGTTCACAATAACTCATGAATCAGCCGAGAGATATAATCTTTTCAGCGTGTCCCCGGTCTGCCCCGGGGCCTCCTCCCGGTGGGACATGCCTGGAACACCTCACCCAGGAGGCGCCCAGGGGGCATCCTTGTCAGATGCCCGAACCACCTCAGCTGGCTCCTTTCGATGTGGAGGAGCAGCGGCTCTACTCAGCTCCTCCCAGATGGCTGAACTTCTCACCCTATCTCTAAGGGAGAGGCCAGCCACCCTTCGGAGGAAGCTCATTTCTGCCTCTTGTATCCGCGATTTCGTTCTTTCGGTCACTACCCACAGCTCGTGGCCATAGGTGAGGGTAGGGACGTAGATCGACCGGTAAATTGAGAGCTTCGCTTTTACACTCAGCTTCCTCTTCACCACGATGGACCGGTGCAGCGTCCGCATCACCAATCCGTCTGTCGATCTCCGGCTCCCTTCTCCCATCACTCACAAACAAGACCCCGAGATACTTGAACTCCTCCACTTGGGGCAGGAACTCATCCCTGACCCGTAGTGGGCACTCCACCCTTTTCCATGGCCTCAGATTTGGAGGTGCTGATCCTCATTCCGCTGCTTCACACTTGGCTGTGAACCGTTCCAGAACACAAAATGTTTAAAGGATAAATATTACACCAAAGAAACACTGAGATAATTCATAGGACCAATAAAAAAAACCTGCCTAGTGGTGGTACAAAAATCAGGGGCTTGTCATAATAAACAGAATCCACATTTTGGGACCATGAAACTTTCAAAAAAATGATGTTATGCTATGTAATTAATTATTAATGAAACGTAGACCAAAGATGACCAGACTAACGGTGGCCAGACTAACCTAACATTTTGACTAATTAGTGGTCTCTGTTTTTTAGCATGACAGATACAGAGACCACTGGAAGAAAGTGGACCTTTAATTAAGGAAAGGAAAGTAAACAATACCAAACAAGTCAAATTCAAACATTTTTCATCTTCTCTGTAGAATTTCTTGTTGTTGTCTACGTTTGCCAGTTAGTTCTTTTGCACTCCCAAATGCCTCTTTGACGTTGCTCATGGTGGTTTAGCTCAACAAACAGCAACAGTTCAGCTTCTAAACAAATACAATTTCCAGTCTATTGATAGCAAGTCTGTGTGGGTTTGTCCTGACTGGAATGGTAGTACAGTGTGTGAATCACTGCTTCTGACTTTGGCTTGATGTGGTGAGTCAAGTCGGCTAGAGGCTAGCTTATGTCCCCCTCAGCTGTCCCTTGCCAGAAGCCTTATTGACATGTTTTAGAAAGCTTATCATGCTCAGACAGACCAAACAATGCGCCTGCTATTGTCCAATTTCTTCCCAAATGCCATGGTACTGTGTGAGTGAGGGATGAAGAGGAAAAACAAAGAAAGTGGTGAAAGATATCTATATTTTCATTTTTGCTTCTTTGGAATGTAAAGTCGATGTGCTGCCAGTGCTTAAATAGCAGGCACGAATACAAAAAGGAGCCATTAGATGCGAGATTATAATAAAATATATTTAATTTTACTGCTTTTGATTTGTCTTCTCTTAACTATGGAACACGCACTCACCACCCCCTACTTTTCTTTTAAATGAAATTGGCTTTTAACGATGGGGACAATTACTCAAACTCATCACAAACCTGTCGGAAGTGCCATGCCATTAATCATCTTTTCACTGTATCCATTATTGCAATTCACCTTGAGGAGAGAAATTACAAAAGTGACATAAGTGAAAGGTTACATGCAATAAGACCCCTGACAGAGGAATTTTTATTAATGACTGATTCTGTGATTGATGGGGGATAACAGCACTTGGAGACAATCACTGGGGGATTTTCCAACACTATCCGACAACCGAAGGTATGATTGTGGAAGAATTCCTTTTTGTTCTCATGCCTTCAATGGGGTATATATTTTATAGCTTAGATTTTAATTGAATTGTATTAAATGTTCAGTAAAACTTGTAAATGTCAGCAAAGGAAAATCTTAAGACTGGATAAACATTTTAAATGATATAAGATCATCCCTCCACCCATCTATCCACTATGGCAACAAGCAGGAAAAGTCCAAACCTCATTTTCCTGGGCCACCTCCTCCAACTGTTCCAGAGAGGAAGCCTAGATCTTCTCAAGCCAGGCGAGAGATCATACCCCAGGGCCTGGTCCCATTAGGACCGCCTGAAACTGCGTTAACCATGTGAACTGGGCAGTCAAGGGCAGAGGCCCAAGAATCACTTGAGCGTGCTTCTGAAATTATGTTTCTTTTCTATTTAGTCTCTATAAGAGACTGCTGTTGTTTTTAAGAACTTGTGGCTTAAAGTGGAATACAGTGGTATGCCTTTGCCATGGTTATTGCATCTGTATTCACTACAGTACTGTATAGTATACTGTATTCACTTAGTGCTCTTTGTGCATCTTTGGGACGTTTTTTTCTTCTTTTGCCTTCTAGTTATTTCCATCAGATATAGGGGAGGGAGGGATTTGAAATTGCAGGTTCTTCCATTTTCATGGAGCAAAGGTTTCAGACTGGCTAAGATACAGAGCAGAATGCACACTCTGCCACTGGAAAGACAAGTGTGTGAGCAATTTTTACAAAGGTTGTGGGGAAAATATATCTCTAGGGTTTGCATGGACTCCCCAGTTATGTATATATATTTCTCATAACTTGGCATAATTTTTTTAATTTTTTTTAATTAATGCTTTTTAAAATTATAAATGTTTTGGGCTCCCAGCGGACCCCAAATAAATGCACCCAATTCTGCCTATTGCATGTTTAAGAACTGGAACTGTTTATTCAGTTAATGTTAACTATAGGCTCTAAATTAAAGTGTCATACAGCATCAATGGGATTAGGGGCACTCTGGCAGTCACTTTAAATTAGAAATACTTCATTCTACATTCATTCATTCTACGTGGGGAACTTATCAGATGTCACTGAATCTACTTGTGACAGCTGGGCCATACCCTGGCCATGCCACACATGAAAAGGAGTGGTGCTACACTTCAAGCTCTAATCCAAGCAGCAGTAACCCTCCTGGGAGTGAGGGAAAACTCCACCTGCTGACTGTCTAATGCACAGCTGGAAATCTGCTTGAAAAAGGTGTTACCTTTGCTCCTAAATCACCGACAGGAATATTGAAACCTTTTGGCAGCATGCCCTGAGCATAGCATGAGGCAATATAATAATAATAATATAATAATAATGGATTGCATTTATATAGCGCTTTTCGAGACCCTCAAAGTGCTTTACAATTCCACTATTCATTCACTCTCACATTCACACACTGGTGGAGGCAGTAGGTGAAGTGTCTTGCCCAAGGACACAACGACCGAGACTATCTGAGCCGAGGCTCGAACCGGCAACTTTCCGATTACAAGATGAACTGCCAGCTCTTGAGCCACGATCGCCCTCAAATTGTGTGCTACAGTGTTATGTAGTGTGTGTTTAGCATTAGCCATTTTTAATTATTTCTTGTCCCTGAAGAGCTTGGTTCATATTGCCGGCAATAAATCAGAAGCGTTCCTGTGGGCGTGGGGTCTCTACCACCTTTGTCAAAAATTCTGTTAACATCTATGGACAGAATTTACAGACGCAGCTGAGGGGTGATCTCAGGATCTCATCTCTGCTTTTTGCAGATGATGTGGTTGTCTCTCGTTCTCACTCTCTCTTGTTAAAGTGTGATTTATGGTTCTGCAAATGATTGCATACAATATTTGGATTTTTCCGCTCAAAGAGGGCATGAAAGGGGTTTTCACCCACCCCACACACGCTCCCATGCAGTTCTCCAACATCCTGTCTCCTGGAAGCAGATGACATATGCAACATAACTGTTTTTAACACTTTTATTGTTTTTAGCACACAGTTTCACTTCAGCCCTTTGTATGTTATTACTCAGTCTTCTCTGTGGCTGGCTAACTGACCAACAACAATACAAGCAAGAGTGACCTACAGATTGATTTTACTGCATAAACTTTGCAAGCATAACTCTGTAAGCAGACAGACCATACTTGGGCTCCCAGCGGACAATGAATGTGGTGCCTCTGCTGTACCATAATTCTGCTTAACCCTTCATCAGGCAATAACCTCCAGCATGCCCGGAGGTGGTTTGCAGCTGAGCATGAAGCATCAGGAATGAGTATGGGCACCTCCAAGTCTGTCACCCTGCTTCTCAGCCAGAAAAGGTTGGAGTGCTCACTCTGGTTTTGTTCATAAGTAAGGTGAGAGCAGAGGCCAATGGCAGGTAGATTGGTGCCATGTCTTCTGTACAGATGTTATACCTGTATATTGCACTGAATAGAGACCTGGGTGTGAAAGTGAAGGTGGCAATTGACAGGTTACTCTAAGTTCCTGCCCTCACTTATTCCGAGCTATGGGTAGTGACTGAAAGAACAAGATTGCTAAAACAAGTGGCAGAAATAAGCTTCCTAGTTGCTTCCTGTGTGGATGCCCCTTAACACTAGAACTGCTGACATTCCAAACGAAACACAATTAAAAACATACAAAACTCCCGAGTGCCTCAGGAATTGTTGTATGCCATCAACAATAGAGAAAAAGCTTGGTCCAATGGTACATCTGGTGCCACTCCAGGGGACTGCATGTCCTTTCTGCAATAAAGAAACATCTGCACCCACTTGATTAAGAAGGCTAAATCAAATTACTACCAGTCATTACGGTCCTCATGTGATTATGGAAATATCATCTTGTGAGAATATGAAAGGTCACGTCTCCTGCTGCAACTCATAGTAGAATGTGGTTACAATTCTAACAGCCTGACCAGCGCTCAGTGTTTCAACTGTCAGTTCTTAACCATTGTTTTTTATTTAGTAGAGAGAGTCACTAAAGCCTTGATCTTCTTCTATTTTCTTTGAGTTTGGTGACTGGTGTAAATTTCCATGGAACCTTAGAATAATTTTCCGCTAGTATTTACTTGGTTTGACTCGACTAACCTTGGGTTCTGTCATTTTACATTACAATCGAGTACCGCCTAATGTGCCTAGTACTGGTTATAGTGATGTGGAGGTCCAGCAATGTCATTTGCATGTGACACAAATGCCACAAAAACGGAGGATGTCAAGGCGATGATATACTGGCTCCTTGCTGTATGGCTTTTTTGCCATGTCCACACTAATATGTTTTCATATGAAAACACATCTTTTTCTCTGTGTTTTGGCTACACTGAGACTGTGTTTTCGATCAAGGAAAAGCGGATACATTTGAAAACACCGTTTTCACGTCGCAGTGTGGACAGCGTAACTACAGGCTTTCGTAAATTGTGCTATACAAATAAATAAAATAAATGATGACGAAAATGATATGATGCAGTTCAGTGACCGATTGAACTAAGATAGCGGAGGGCATTATACTGCAGTTGTTTTGTTTGCCATCAATTTTGACAGCCCTATTAAAGATTAATATCGGTTTGTACATGCTTTAGATAGCTTCTCTTTAAATTCTTTAATTCTCACTCACTTTTGCAACTTTGTACTTTTGTGTTATTCGCAGCAACAACTTCACCTCATTGTTAGTCCATTTAAAAAACCTGGTGCTTTTCCTCAACATTTTGTTGCGACGTTTCAAAGAGCCGGACAGTAAATAAATGGCAGACAGAAATGACGCAGGTCGAATCATCTAACATTTCACGCATGTGCAATACAGGAACGTAAGCGTTTTCAGTCGTTTCAGTTTGGATGAACAACTGTTCTGAAATGATTGAAAATGACAGTGTGGATGTGGAGCTTTTTTAGTTTAGTTTCCACTAAAAACTTGGTTTTTATTTTCATGAAGGAGACGCTCTCATGACTCATCGAGTGATGCCACTGACTAGCCAATCGATGGCATGCAGTCTGCTGACGTCACATTTTCAGGTTGCATCACATTGCTTGGAACCCTGGCTGAGTAGGTACTAAAAAGGTACCTGGTATCAGATACTACTACCTAATGGAAAACTCTAAAAACCACCTTGAGCCATGCTGAGCCGACCCGAGTAGATACTAGTGTAAAAGAACCCTAAGTGTAACATTTAGATGAGACCTTTAATAGTAATTTCCAGCATAAACCTTTTCATCCTTGGACTCTGAGCTCCTCGGTTCATCTTCTGTCTTTAAGACTACCTCCTTTTTAAACCATCTTCCTTCAGATTGGTTGCTTTTTGTAAACATAATCCCAGCAGGATTATGTTGCCAATAGTAGAAATACAGTCTGAAGCCTAAGATTCTAATCAGGGATTATTTGTACATACACTTAGCCACAGTTTTAAATATTAGGCTATGTTTAATATGAGCATCCACCACTGTAATATACAGTATATGTATATGTGTATGACAGCAAATAAGGAAAAGCATAATAGGTCCACTTTGAACAACTCACTAAATGTGGAGCCACAACAGTCTGGTTTTCCCCTGGGTCACAGCACAATAACAACTGCATTTTCACTAATTAGTAACATTTTTCCTCCACTGTGGATAAAAACAGTTCAGTGCTCCTTTTTTCAATGACCTCTCATAGGCATGTCATACCGTTGATCACTCAAGCCCTCTTAGCATCAGTAATGGATTTCCACAGGTCTTTATTTCTGGTCCATTACTGATTTCATTAAACAACTTTATTCATCTTGCTCAGTTCTTCGGTGCCCATTTCTTTGCAGATGGCACAATTTTATGTGCGCCACGCTCCAACTCATCTTCAGTTTGCTTTGATTGTTTTTCCTATTAAACACTAATTAAACACAGGATTTCTTTCTTATTCAGAAAAGGCTAAGTACATGACATTCTCAACCTGCATCAGTGACTGACTTTCAACATTCATATTTAGCAGTTAAATGATTATTAAAATTAAATAAGTAGTGGATTAGCAAAATTCCCACAATAACAGTGGTGTTACAGTATAGCACTCCTGCAATATCTGATACAAGAGCATGATAATACCACTATAATGGTTACAAACAAGAATAATGCACATAATTGCTTCATGTCAGTGTTACTATGTGCACATTACAGCAATTCATCTTCAATTAGTTTTTCTGTGTTTCGGATTTGCATTCCCCCCAGCGTTTGCCAGTTTGTTTTTTACTACAATTTATTGTATACTTTACCCTCAGTCATTTGATAAATGCCAGTATTATGAGCCTTAAACTTTCAGAAGTTTGAGTAAAATTCATCTTTAGTGTCAGCATATTTTACTAAAAGTGTGGATATTTCATGCTAACGTTGCTAATTCTATCACAGGAGGAAGCGTTATGATATATTGCTGGGGGAAATATTTTGTCACGCTCCATACTTCATATTTTCTTTTCTCTTTGTGACTAACTTCAGCTTTCTTATTCAACATTATTATCCACACCATGAGATTGATTGGGTTTATGCTCTGTGAGGTATCCTATAACCTTAAACCCGAAACCCTGAAATCCTACACCAGTGGTGTCCAAACCCAGGCCTCGAGGGCCGGTGTCCTGCAGGTTTTAGATGTGTCCTTGATCATCACAGCAGATTTAAATGGCTAAATTCCCTCCTCAACATGTCTTGAAGTTCTCCAGAGGCCTGGTAATGAACTAATCATCTGATTCCGCTGTGTTGACCCAGCGTGATATCTAAAGATAAGATAAGATAAGATAAGATAAGATAACCTTTATTAGTCCCACACGTCGGAAATTTGTTTTGTCACAGCAGGAAGTGGACAGTGCAAAAGTTATGACGCAAAAATTAGAATAAAACCTGCAGGACACCGGCCCTCAAGGCCTGGAGTTGGCCAGGCCTGTCCTACACCATAGTATATGGTAGCATCTTCCTATGAATGTAACAACACTTTGCATCAACATTGTCCACAAAGACTGTGATTGTTTTGTTCACTATCAAAAGAGTTTAAATGGTTGTAAATGGTGGCAATGCATTTATACAGCTATGCCAAAGGTCCTACATAGTTCATCTATGTTTAACTTTAACTGTTTGTACTTGTGCTACGCTTTGCTTGGTGCAGCTGAAAACCACAAGCCACAGGAAATAATGGGCTTCAGGTGGCACCATTTAGGATGTTTTGCTAACTTTTGTATTAAAACCTTAATATTTTGAGTTGAAATATATCAGTACTAGCTAATTATTCATTAATAATAGTTTATAATGGGAAATGAATACCACATACAGTGGCTGACTTCTGCCCTTGTCATGTTTTAGTTGATTCTTAGTAATTAGGTTTTGTAATGCAGTTGAGATCTTGCATTTTAGAGCTTCTGTGGTCTCTACCACCCTCTCTAGTAAAAATTATTACTTTTGGCTGCTAAGTTAACTAAGATTAGTTGCATACTGCAGAGTTAATCAAAACTTTTCTGTGCTGAGGGCAACTACAAAGCAGGTGGATAATGTGGGTTCATCACTATGCGTGACCCATTTTGCATTGTGCAAAGTTTTCAGTAGCAGCAATCATAATATATTGTGACATGCATCGTATCAGTGTTGAACTATGCTTAACTGTACAGTGACAAATATCTAACCAAGGTTGGCATTTTATTTCCCATAATCCCAACAAATACTTTTAGTCTTTTTTATCTCGGTTGTTTTATGCCATGAATACAAAATCCTAAAATACCTGAGACAAAAATACCCGGTGGCCTCAATTCCCTTCAAAGACGAATGTTTTGAATTTTAAAAACTGCTTAAAACAACTAAAGCAACACAGCAAACATCCACACCTGTCAAATTATTCCCTAATGATCCCTTGAAACACCTCTTGTCCAATGCCTGCTCTACCTCAACACCACTCCCACACTACACCACAAGCCAGTCTTGACAGCGTGAAAGATTTAGTGAGAAAAAAATCTGAAAGGAACCAAAGGGAAATGGCAATACGAGAAGCATTTTGGGAAGAAAAGACTACCCTGGAAAAGGGGATATAAAACAGAAAGAGACCAGAGGAGCGCAATCACAATTCCTCCCATATGGTCAGTGTCTCTGATGGCTGCCTGCAGGGAATAGACAGGTGTCTGGAGCTTCTGATAGATCAGACACCACTAAAGCCCAGGGGGTGAAACGGGAAAGATGAAGGGGGAGAGGGAGTTGAAGAGGTGATAGAAAAGAGGTATGTGAAGGGTGACAGACAACTCAGTAGAGCGGGGAGACAGGTGGAAGGGAGGGAGAGAAGGGAATACAGCGAAAGGTAAAAAACAAATAAAATGGGTAGAGGCGACTGAAAAGGTGCAAGAGACAGGAAAGAAGAAATGAAGAGAGGGAAGAAATAATAAAGCTGGGATGGAGGAGTTGGGCTGGTAGAAAGAGCAAGATAGATGTAGGGCAGTGTAAATTTCCTTCGAGAGGCAGAAAGAGACAGATTTGTGTTTACTTTCCAAACTGCAGAGTCCTCTCTATATGTGCTGTCATTTAGGAGATTCGCTGCACTTGTGGAGCAGGCTGGGAAACTACACACACACTAAGCTTGGACAAAGACAAATGCACAGTTGCTGTATATGAAAAGCATCAAATTGTACATAGGTTATTGATTTTTATTTTTGCTTTTTCTCCAATCGCTGTCATCAAACGCTCACGCAAATCCGGAACAACTCCAGGACATATATATGATTGTGGGAGCCTCCTTGTGTTGGTGGGTGTACATTTTTATAGGTCAACAGTTTTAGAAACGGGCTTCACGCTGCGTGGCGAACTAAGCACTCCTTTCCACTTACCTGTTTGTTGCCATGGTAACCGAGGGGGCTATTAGCCGAGGCGGTAAAAGTATAACAATGATCCAAAATACACCCTTTTGAACAAATAAATGGGGAGCTCAGCAGCATGTGTTATATGGACACCCATACAGCATGACCACATACTAGAGGTATTTTAAAACTGGAACTGATGTTAGTCAAGACCAGCATAACCCCACACACCCACATGCAATAACTAACATATGAATTCATCCGTATACGAAGCAGAAA
>NW_005187517.1:1159353-1165461 GCF_000239375.1 Pundamilia nyererei | reverse complement strand
AAAGCACTGTATCGAACGGTTCAATATCGATACGAGTATCGTTGCACCCCTAATATGCATGTATGTATAGGGGTACAAATCTCTGATTAGCAAAAAAATCACATCCTATTTGAGATTGTAAAGTTTTAAATTCCAGGACATATTATTATTACGTATATACAACCTCAGTAATGAACAGTAATACATGGCATCTTATACCGTGATGTTATTCTTAACAATTCTACGCCAAAATCTCTGGCTCTATTCCACAGCATGACTTTTACCGTCTTCCTTCTCTCACCCCAACAGGTCATTACATATGGCTGCCCCTCCCTTTCTTCCTGTTAAAAGGGAGTTTTTCCTTCCCACTGTCGCCAAAGTGCTTGCTCATAGGGGGGTCATGGGTTTTTTTTCTGTATGTACTATTGTAGTGTCTGCCTTAAAATATAAAGTGCCATGAGGCAACTGTTGTTGTGATTTGGGGCTATATAAATAAAATTGAATTGAACTGAATTCAAAATATGGAAGTAGTGTGTAAAAAACTAACTACACCCTTAGTGTTTCCATAAGAATTAAGAGTCTAAGTAGCCAGGTGGTGGCAACGTGGTTATGTGAGCATGAGCAACCATATAAAAGCAGAAGTTTTGTCATTTTGGAGCTCTGGAGTTTTCAAGTGTGTGTTAATGCACTGGTAAGGAGGAAAGACATCAGCAATGATCTGACATCATTTCATTTACAAAATTTAACACTCTTCAGCCTGTGGGGCTGCGAAATAATGACTGTTGCTCCAAACCGCTTCCAGTACTTATTCCCAAGTGGTGCTGTGTAGCAGAAAGCACTCAATAAGTGCTACTTTCAACTGTGAAACAGCACACAAACACATTATTAGTAAAAGAAAGGTTATGGAAGGTGTTCTGTGAAGGTGTTTCATATGAAGACCACATTTAATAATACCCATTGTCACATCTGGTTCACACACTTATTTTCCATACAAATCAACTTTGCTGCACGTACACTTCTGACTCGAGTTCCACCAGAAGTCACATTTGTTTAAGTTTTTAGATCGCTTCGACTGCTGTGCCTTGGAGAGATTTTTGTAGTAATAAAATAAAAAACAGGAAGGAGAAGAAAATAAAACTCTTCTGTTATATCCTCTGGATATACTTAAGCAGACAGAAAAAATATAAAAGCTTACAATGCCTTTTGCTCAATTGCAGAGGAAAGAATGGGAGATTAGTGGGGGGATCTTCACTGGTACAAAAGGAGCAGTATAAATGTTCTTTCCCTTTTTGTTCCTCATGGCTGATTTTTTTTGCTTGCAGGTTCACCATCTGCCACAAGACAGAGGTGATCAAGAACACACTGAACCCAGTGTGGCAGTCCTTCACCATTCCTGTTAGAGCTCTCTGCAATGGTGACTATGACAGGTCAGAAAACATGATCAAATTTATTATCGAGGTATTTTATGACTATTTAGAAACCTTCAGAGATCTTCCATGTTGTAAGCTATTTGTTTTCTCTGGGTAAAGTAAGAACAATCGGGCACAGATAGACTTTTAAGTGGATGACATCGCCTGTTGCTGGGGCGGTCAGAATAATGCCAGCAGTCGGTCGTGGTGTCCCAGGGACCAGCACTGGTGTTATTGAGACTGACCTAGTTTGAAGACAGCCCTGTGTTACATATTCAGTCATGCTGGACCATGCTGAGCATTTGTTAAGCCACTGACTACAGAAATGCACAGTGCCACCGTTGCTATAACAAGGACTCCTGTCATAAATCTGACAGATTTTTGTGAATTCATCACATTTTATATTTGAACCACTTTAAGCCGGTTGATTTATATATAACGTTTTGTGATGTTTATCAATATTTGAGACTTTCTAGCTGTATGTAATGCTACAGCTATTGCTGTAATGCTAATGCTACAGCTAATGCTATTGAGGAAAGGCTGGTTGGAGACCACAGCACAAACAAAATTGTTGTGATCATGTGCAACAAACTTTCAATCTTGTTGCCTTTAAAATATTTTTCTTCAAAGACAGAGAACAGATCTGAGACCATTTGCAGTCATTTGCAGTCTTCAAAGGGACTTTGCTTTGTTAGGACGGAGATAAAACTGGAATTAGATGGAGTCATTGGCTATCAGTCTTTTAACAATTTGTGACTTAATGGGGTGAAATTGGCAGTTACATGCCTGTTTGTGACAGTATGTCAAAAACACGGAAATTCACATTAAGCAGTCCAGCCAGGACTTCATACATTTAAAACAGAAATTCCAAATAGTTATATATTTATTGCAAGACTGCAATTTAAGTGCAACATATTAGTAACTGATTCTATAAACATTTCAACATCTGAAGAAAACCTGCAGAAAACAGTCATAGACGTAAATGAATGGTCGTAAAAGTGGGACTGTTCGTGACTACAAGGAAAACTCAAGAATCGACATTTCCACATTTAAAATCAGAGTGAAGAATTCCATATTACAACAAGTTGATAAGTTCAAATTATTTGGATTGCAAAGTCAAAAAAAGCTTTCTTTGACTTAGCAAAGATTTTAGATGATTGATAAATTTCCTTCAAGTCAAAGTGATTCCTTGATGACTATATATATATCTTCATGTATGGAAATGGAGCTGGGACAATAAATAAGAAAACTGTAGACACCATTAACTTCCTAAGACCCGAACTCTTTCATGGCATGCATTTTTAACTTCTCTTTGCTATTTGGACTGATTGGGACCTGATGAATGTAAAAACAAAGAATTACCTGATTTGTTTTACCTGATTTTTGTTTCTGAGAAAAATCAGATCCACATATGAGGACATTTGTTTTAAATTTCGATAGGACAGTGGAATGTCCTCGTAAGTGGATATCAGGCCCTTGTAGAGCATAATTGTGTATTTTGGTCTAGACAACCCAAAATGTGATGTCCACATATGTGGATGCCAGGTCATAGGAGGTTAAGGCAGCAGAGAAGTGGTTCGTCAGCAGATGATGAGAATGTCATACATGGAAAGACTGACTATTGAAGAGCTTTTCAAAAAGAGCAAAGACCAGAAAATGTCTATGTAAAAATGTCAGAAAGCAAGATTCTTTGGACACATAATGAGAAGCGACTTTGACTATGACTTTGTACATGTGGAAAAATCTAAGGCAAGAGAAGCAAAGGCAGAAGAAGAGAAACCCAGACTGGAAAAAGAAAACCTCGAATATGTTCCTGCACTGTTTGACTGAGAGAGCACCTTGGAGGACCATGGCCACCAACACCATTCAGCAAGGCACTTACGAAGAATGACACAGGCACTTGCTTTTCTATAGGACTATAACAAGGATACAAAAGGTCGGCAACCAGTTGAGTTTCATTCATTGGTGCAGACTTACTGAGACAGTTTGAAATGTGTGAATAATCTGAGGTTATAAATGACACTGCTGTTGTTTGGAGACAGGGAGACCTGTGCAGTTACTTCGTAATGGAAACCAACAACCTCTGGACGACCAGTTGGTCACCACAACTAGTTTTAATCATTCACTGAATGTGAAAACTGCAATTTACTGGGAACTGACTATTTGTCCTAGTTGTGAAAAGGAGGGTGCCATAACAACCAACTGAATGGAAAATGTCATTGGCTCCATGCAGATCATAAATAAGCAGCTCTCTGCTAGCTGTGGTGCCAAACAACATGCAGCACATTTGGCTGTTCATGAAGCTGAGATGATGCTTCCAAGGTTATATGTGGAAATTTCTATTCATTTTTTCTCTGAAATCTGAAATTGAAATCAGCTCTATCTGCTCCTGATATGATGGCGTAAAACTTGAGGTTCAAGTTTCTCACAAAAAACCCACGGCCTTCAAAAATAATATGTGCTTGTCTGTTTCAGAACTGTGAAGGTAGACGTCTATGACTGGGATCGAGATGGAAGGTAAGAGCATTCGCAGATAAGCACTCACTACACCTTCAGACACTGATCCCTCGTGTTAGAAGGGAGTGAAATGTCTTGTTTACAGTCTGTGAGACAAACTTGGTGGTGAAGAGCTTGAGGGGTTTTGACACAATGTGCTACAAAACTTATGCTGCAAGGACAGATAGGCCTGATTTGGAGATTAATAGGAACAATTCCATATTTGACAGTTATTAAGAAAGAAAAAAATATATAGCTCTGTAGCTCAGATGAAAAAAACGATTTATGTAAAAAAAAATTGTGTTCCTGCTTGCTTTTCTGTGTGGGTGCTGTCTGCTGTAGCCATGACTTCATCGGCGAGTTCACCACCAGTTACAGAGAGCTGTCTCGGGGGCAGAACCAGTTCAATGTCTATGAGGTGAGACACAACATGGAGATGGCTTGTTATTTCATACCACCGTCATCATATAAAGACCTCGCAAATCCAATTTAGGTGATTTTAATCTCTAACAACCTCGAACCCTCACAATGGCACAATTTTTTTCTAAACTGAAAGATTGGATTTCAAGTGATGAATGTAAAAACAAATAAAATGAAATAAAAAATGTAAAAGAATGAAGCTGAAGGTTATGAAACCTTCAGCTGAAAGGATAATTTCCGGAACATATAAACAGACAGGTAATTGAAAATACAAAGTCGTGTATTTTTACATACCTTGTTATGACTTTGGCATTGTCACAATAATATATGGATTTAGCATATGCAGTAATGATTTATTGTCCATAATTTAAAAAAAGTTTTCACATTTATAAGGTTGCATTGTGCTAACTTTGTATTCCTACCTGAAAGAGAGAGCTTCCTAGCTAAGGGGTTAGCACTGATTCCCACTAAAGGACACTTTTCATATATACAGTATAACAAGTTCCATCACATTTGTACATTGATTTTAGAGTATCACAGAGAGGAGGGGGTTCAGCTAGCATAAACAGCACTGATTTCCAGAGTATGTAACAAGGACACGTACTACTGCACAACTGTGTTTTGTTTCTAGACTTCTAGATTACTGTAGGAGCTAGACTTCCTTATAGTTTTATGCTATTGAGCAAAGGTTCTGTGGGGAATAAACGCACAGAGAATGTATCATCACATTTGCAAGGGCCACAATGCATTTGAAACACAAAAGAATTGGTATTTATAATATAATATGATCGTCACACAATGATACAGGTAGTTGCCTGAGGTAGAATCAAACCAGGGCCCTTATATTAGCCCTTTAACATATGAGTCCCTTTCTCAACAAACTGAACCATCTTGGTGGTCCATTGGAAGCTTTTTCACTCATTTTTAGTCCAGTCCTTTAATCCTTTAATCCTGCCTGACTATTTTCAGAGAAACTTTTTTGTTTGTTTGTTAAGCTACTTAACACTGACCTATGAATCATTCAAGCACAAAAAATGCACCTGGGTCATTCCTAGTATTTAGTGCCATTTGAGTCTTCATGATAGAAGCAAGTGCACTACACTACAAACTCCCCTATTGCACAGCCTGACACATAGTATTTTTGCGCCAACAAGGTGATTCACAATGAGCTGTTAGTGAAAAATTGGCTGATATGCTATTTGTGGTATACCTCGACATGGTGTGCAGTGTGTCCTTAAAAATGTTGAGGAAGCTGGACAAAAGAAGAAGTGACGTACCTAAAAAAATATATCTGCATCACAAAGTCATGTCCTTAAGAAACAGGAAAAAAATCCAGCAAAGACTTAAGAGATACATCTGGCACGTCATAGATCCGTCTTCTCTTCACCAAATCCTCATCAGAAATGGTCTCAGTGGAAGGGTGGATGCCAGGAAACTAAGAAAGGGAAAAAGGGAGAAAGGGCTGAGGTATGCCAAGTTACACAAGAACTGGGCTGAAAATCAGTGGTAACACCATCCAAATTTAAAAGTTTCACTTCAAGTTGTTGTGAATATTCATGAAAGAGGTCAGTAGAGAGATGCAGCACTGAGTGTCTGTAGCTGACTGTAAAACACAGTGGAGACTCTGTGGCTCCTGTCAAAGGTGATGAAGTCCAGACAAGCAGATTTTAATCAGCCATGGGATGCACTGTTAACATTACACCAGTATACGCCATGAAATAAATAATATCAGTCATTACACACACACACACACACACACACACACACACACACACACACACACACACACACACACACACACACA
>NW_005187517.1:1147770-1158024 GCF_000239375.1 Pundamilia nyererei | reverse complement strand
ATCACTAATGTGCTCTTTCTGTCACGGGCAGGTTTTAAATCCCAAGAAGAAAGGCAAAAAAAAGAAATACATCAATTCTGGAACTGTGAGTGCACCCACGTCACCCATAACTGCCTGTCATTTCCTCTGTATTGCTATTTACTGATGTCTTATAGAATCATATAGTAGTATAGGTATCATCACCTCTTACATCTGCTTCTTTTCACTGGCTGGCCACCTGTTTAGTTTTTTTTTGCCTTGCCTTGGTCCCTCTCCCACCGTCCTGTTCTGTTTATCGCTCTGTATGTGTTTTGGTATGTGTGTGTTTGCCAGGTAACACTGCTGTCCTTCAAAGTGGAGTCTGAGTATACCTTTGTGGATTTCATCCGAGGAGGGTGAGTAGAATAATAATTAGCCCGCGCTCACAGTGAGTGTCAACAGCCACCATTTTGAGGGTTTGTGTCTTTGTGCAAGTATCTCTCAAGATTATGTTTCCCAAAAGCATCATGCTGAGCACCACACTGAGCTCATATTGGCTTTGAAAGGGTGAAGCTTTGAGGAAGTCGGTGTTTGCAAATCTTATTTGTAAATAACTAATTTATTCAGTTCATTCACTTTTAATTAGCAGCTCTATTTGTTTTATCTAATTAGCGCTTCAAGATGGTGAAGGGAATATTGTCCTTCCATTCTAATTAGCTAGTTACCGAGACCGAGTTACAGCTTGTCGTGTTGGTAGAGTTGTGTGTTCGAAGGGTTTGTAGAGTGTTTGTCAAGTGGGCTAAAGTGCGTGTTACTCTTTTATGTTTCTTTTTATTTTATTTACCACAGAACACAACTCAATTTCACTGTGGCGATAGACTTCACCGCGTCTAATGGTAAGTCACTGCCTCACAACCATTTTGCTGTATTGTGATGTGTGCACATATTACTTTTTTTTTGACCTACCAAAAAATTTAAATACAATGTTTGTGCCATTCTTTGGTTTTCCCAGGAAAATACTCCTCTGCACTTACACCTATTAAGTAGCACCTATTAGCATGCTAGCAAGCAAAACTAATGTAGGGTACATGGTATGAACTTATTCTTAATATTTTGGTTTTGCCCTTGTTGGTATGCTCAAAAGCTCATGTGAGCATTTGCAAAGCAATACTTCACAGTATGTTGTGACTACAGTCTGTTTTGCTTTGGTTATGATGTGCTGCTAATCTGTAGTTTGGCGCAGATCAGCTGTTTCTACTGGATTCGATTCCTTACGTTAACCAAATCTAATCACCCACTCAATTTAGCTTCCTAACTGCAAATATTACTGCATAATAGCATTATTATTGTTTTTTAATAATAATATGAACTTACTTATATTGTATGGTATTACCTTCACCTCCAGCACTACTCCCAGGAACCTTGGAGTCCGTTTTGGCTAGGACATGTCCTTTAACTTCCATATTTAACAAAGAACTATGACTGCCTTCTTTTATCTGCAGAATATCGTCAACATGAGAAGCATCCTGTCTTAAACAGATGCTAAGAAAGCATTTGGTACTCTAGGTGGGACAACGCGCACTCTCTGAGTACAGACTTGCGATTCCTGGAGTTTCCAGAAGTCGAGTGGAAACAGCTTCCAGTTTGGGTTTAGGAGACAGCAATAAGGCTTTAAACTGTACTTGTTAATCAAGTTTATAGTGAGGGCTGGATCAGGTGACCGTTAACCATCCCTTAATGATGGTCCTGCTGCTACAGGCTAAAGCTGAATGGAGGCTTCCCACAATCCAGTAAGCATCCATTCCCCCTCCATTCACTCCCCATACACTTATATATATTACCTTTGCATGTCTTAAACTTGTTTTTGTCCTGTTTGTGCTCTTTATGCTTCTCTTTCCCTTCCTCCCCATCACTTGTGGCAGATGGCTAACCCTCCATAAGTCTTCTGACAGAGGTCTTCCTTCCCACTGTCATTAGGTGCTGTCCTATAGGGGCTCATGTTATCAAAATATAAAACTATTACCGGTGTTGGGGAGTAACAGAATACGTGTACCGCTGTTACGTGTTTAAAATACAAAATATGAGTAACTGTATTCCGTTACAGTTGCCGTTTAAAAAGGTGGTACTCAGAATACAGTTACTTTCTTGAAATACAGGGATCACACGGCGGTCTTTTCCTGTTTCATATGTTAGGCTGTCCCCTCTCTATTTTGGGTAATTCCACGCCGGTGGAAACCCAAACAAAACATACATTAAGAGGCTCTAATGCTCAACCTTGCGGCGCATGTCACCTCTACTTGCACAATGAGGTGACGAAATATTTTTTTAAATTATTGTTCAAAAAATGATTTAATATGAAGGCAATAGGCAGAGTGTTACAGGCATAGCCCTAAAGAATTTAGCCTCGTGGGCAGTATAGTCCAGTTGTAAGTAAGCTATTAAGACTCGACTGTACACCGTGTTCGTGTTTTCCTCCAAAACAATAAGTTCCGTTAGAGCAGCCTTTCAACGCCTCTCTCTGTCTCTCGCTAGCAAAGTTGACCCAGACAACAAAGTAAAGCTAGTTTTCGGCTATGAGCCCCACACGGAACCCGCCAGAGGTCCCTTTACTACGGTTCGCAGCCGCGGACCTGTTTTATATACCTACTGTTACTCATTTATGTTAAGATTATATTAATATTATATTAATATTAATATTATATTAAGATTTAAAAATCTAGTTGGTATTGGTATGGCGAGTAACCTTCAGTAATAGTAATAAATCACACAGCAATAGTACATTCATGTAGTTATAAAAAGCTTGATAACATATTAAGTAATCCAAAGTATTCAGAATATGTTACTGTCATTGAGTAACGTAACTGAATACTTTACAAAATACATTTTGGGGCATGTATTCTGTAATCTGTAGTGGAATACATTATAAAAGTAACCTTCCGAACACTCACTATTACTTTTAATCAAACTATGTAGTCCCTCGCAATTGATCTGCCAAGTTTGAGGTAGATCAGATGGACAGGTAAAAAGATGAGAAGAACAGACAAACAGACATACGTGGATTTATTTGTGACGATGTTAAAAAGCATTTTTACTCTGTCTGTTCTTTTGGTGTGAGCATTGTGGAGATTCCCATGCTTCAATCAAAAATATATTCTACTCCAGGTGCTCTTGACAAAACTGTACAAGCTTAAAACAGTTTAGTTTAAAAGCATTAAGCTGGAAGTGGTGGTAAATGTGCAAATCAGCTGTATTTAACAGAAGTCTGGATTCAGCACGAAGCTTGATTGGCTCTTGCTGGGGAAATGATATATGAGAAATGTGCCTTTATGCTACTTAATTAGCATGCTATTCAGTTATATCACCTCGTGTTTTCTCCTAACTGCAGTCTCCTCTGTCTGAAACTGTGCTTTCTGCTGTTAGACACAGCAAAGGTATTTCTTTCCCTAATATAATTTGACCCTTCACCTTTCATTGGCAGGTATACTCAACTTCTTGATGGTGGGTGCTGGATAGATTGTTACATTAAGGCTCTTATTTTCACATGATGGAACGTGCAGTCAACCGTGCAACGTGCACAGGGAATGGTGAATGTGTCTGGTATTTTCATGGCCAGAGGTGCACCTGCAGCACAGTTGGGAGCTTGATGGGATTAGGGGGAATACATTATCAGTGGGTGTGTGGGGAGCAGGCATCTGTCGTGGATAATCAAATCACCCCCCCATACCCCTCCCCTTCATCCCCTTTAAAAGCAGGGCACTCTGTTTAGAATGGAAGAGAGAGTCCAAACCACCTTATCCCAAGGGGGCAAAGAGAGAGCTGTCTTTTAGTCACATTCTGAGATCTTTATATGTGTGCAATAATTACAGCGCTAGCAATACCAATGCAATTTCTTAAGACATTTAGCATGATTGCATAAACTCCTTAATTCCCCATACAAAATCCTGTTTCCGTGAGTCTTTGATTTTCCAGAGATAAAAAGTGTCTTCTTTCCCTGCAACTATCAGATTTTACTGGTACACCCACAAGTCTTTACATAATTCATCACAGCCATAGCCTGTCTCTGTTTGCTGCATCGGGAAAACCTGAAAGAAGGAGATGAAACATATGGTATTTTCTTGGCATTGATCATCTCATAGTTTTCCACTGGTGATTTAGTGTTGCTTGTATTTTGCAGATGAAAACAAACCAGAGAGAAGGAGGCACTGTTCACTTCACATTGTGCTCTGTGTGCATGTGTGTTTCCTCTTCTAAGGTAACCCATCCCAGCCCACCTCCCTCCATTATATGAGTCCGTACCAAATGAATGCATATGCCATGGCACTGAAAGCAGTGGGAGAAATTATCCAGGACTACGACAGCGATAAGCTCTTTCCTGCCTATGGCTTCGGTGCTAAGCTGCCCCCCGATGGCAAAATCTCCCACGCGTTCCCGCTGGTAAGAAACACACGCACAGTTTAAATGTAGAAGGCAAATATGCACAGTTCATCTGTGGCAGGGTGTGCTGGACTAGAAGATGCGGCCGTGACACCAGCTGTTTGTACAAGTTGAGAAGTTGGCTCATCTGCCTGCCAGCAGGAATCTCTCAGGATCCGCTCCACTTCCTCCCGGCTCCCTCCCGAGGGGACAAACCAATAAAAAATCAGTGGCTATGAAGCTGAAGTACCTACCTGTGCTGTGAAAGTATTGATTGCTGCGGTCTTACAGAAGTGCTTCAACAGACAGGACAACTGCAGGATTTTTTTTTTTAAAAATAGGAAAACTTCTTAGAAATAACTACTACTTAAAAAAAATGCATTCATTTTTCTTTGATTCTATTGTTTTCTTTCTGTAACAATGTTTTTTGCATTTAACTGATCTCACTTCTTATGATCCAGAGTGTTTTAGCTCTTTCAGTTTGAAGACCACAAGGGCAACAGTCCTTTCCATTAAAAAATGTTTTTTTCCCCCAAAGACGCTGCAGTGAATGCAATCACCGCATATAAAAAGTTGGCAAGGGGAATCTGGCTGATCAAAGTGATTTAACATTTGGCATTTTTATCCATATGCCTTTCGTCACGCTGGTTAAAACTGGTTAATAACGGGAACAGAGACCTGACAGTTTCCCATCTGTTTCCAACCATGCATTTTTGGATCATATGTCAAAAAACTAAAAGAACAACTGAAGTTCTTGGACCTTGTAACCACTGAAACAGCAGCGCGCTGGTGATGTTTACATATATGCCAGGATGGGAGAAAAGTGCAGATTGTTGTATGTATTATTTACTATGTTACTGGTTGGAATGTTCCTGTGTAATATTACTGTTTGGAAGGAAAAGGACAAGAAAGTAGTTAGCATTTAAACATTTACAAAAAATGATGAGAGCGGATTAGCTAACATTTGCTAGCTCTTTAACACTGGTCCATCTGCTGTTGGTTTCAGGGTGATTATAGTTAGTGTTGTGAAGTAGTAGTGACAAAGGAGTAGTATTTTGATGTCCACATAACATGTAACTCATCTCCAGTGTTAGTTAAAATATTCCATCACTGATAAAAAGGGTGAATGTGCAGAATATAACACGCAGTGCCATGACTCCAGTTTTACAAGTCTCAGGCATCAAATCTGGTCAAAAATGACTTGCAGGTAGTAAAAAAAAAAAAAGAAGTTTCTTTTGTCCTTCTGGTTTCTTTAAAATGTGACATGATGTGGAAACTTTGAATAGAAAATATCTATCTGTGCTCATGTTTCATGTTGATGAATGCTTCAAGGACAGAGTGCATTTCCTAACATTTGTATGTGTTTTTGAAACCTTTAAAACTGGATACTTGCTGTTTGTGCCGGAGCTGGGCAGCTATGTGAGAAAGTAGCCAGTTTTTTAGTTTAAAGAGTGAAACTGACTCAGGTTGTAAATGTGTGTACTCTCTTTTTAAATGAGATTCTTCACCCAGTGATGAATCTAATCAGATTATAATCAGTTAAATGTAGATAGATTTGATTTTATCAAAGCTGACAGCAGCATGTCAAATGATCAGCCTGTGTACAATATTTAATATACACTATATGTGCACTGCATACTTCATAAGGGCAATGTCTGCTGTTTGTTGCAGAATGGTGACAATGATAATCCAAACTGTGTGGGCATCGAGGGAGTCCTGGAGACTTATTTTCAGAGCCTGAGGGCGGTGCAGCTGTATGGACCTACTAACTTTGCACCTGTTATCAACAAAGTAGCAAAGTAAGTTTGAAGATGGATGTATGCGGTAAAATATTATATTTTTAAGTAGTAGGTGTGCGTAGTTACATCAAATTAGTTTTTAATAATTGTAAATCCTGGAGAAAGCTATGAATTTGAGTAGCATTAAGATTATATATATATGTGCAATGCTGTTTGTGAAAGTTTGGAGGTCAGAAGTTTAGACAGGAGACAGCTGTGATGAGGAGTTAAATATCATTTTTTTATACAGGGATATATAATAATTAAAAAAATCTTTATAATCTCTTATATTAAGCTGCAAAAAACAGTAAGTCTAGGCTCCTGGGCTTTGTAGCTCTATGGACACCTATTTGGTTCATCGCATGTATAATTTGCGCAGCATGGCATTTTTTAAAGTTGAAATGAGCAGGGGAATTAAGAAAATCTGGTATTCTGATGTCCTCAGTAAGTACCAGTACTGATCAATCTGATGTTTGTACATCATCCTGGTGTTATCTGAAATCTGATGAAGGCAATAACAGTGGAGTCAAAGACTAAACAAATGACAAAAAAAACCATATTGTCACTTTGTATCAATATTTTTTATGACTTTGACACTTAAACACATTCAAAAAGTAAAAGCACTGGAGACACAGGAAATGTGTAAATCTTTTTTTTTTTAGTATTTCAGAATTTCAAGGTTAAGATTCTTTGTGCAAATAGCCGTTATATATATCCTGCATCGTTATTTCTGAAGTGGTTCCTAGATGTGTTACAAAAAAACGGGAAAGAAAAAGATTTTGCTGCCACAGTAAATTGCATGTTTTTGCTCTGGTTGTTCGAGCAGAACAGAATTTTGGACGTTAAAACTTACGTGCACTGAATGATCAGTTGTCATTTATATATCCCACCCTGTGTTGGAACGCCACCTGCCAAGCAGCAGAAGGCATTAAAGTGGTGCTAAGAGAGTATAAATAAAAAACTCACATACTCACAAAATCATCCTAGCAGTATGCTACAATCCCATTTATTAACACCACACCCACACACAATTACACACAAAGGCACAGAAACACTGACTGACACAGATTTATACTGTTTTCATCAACACAAAACAGGGAAGTCAGTGGTGATAGATTCTTCCCTCTAACAGTAAATTCACAAGCAGCAGGTAAAAAACACACGCAGACACATCCAGCTTGAAACTCATTTGGCTTCATATCGAGTTAAAGTTGATCTTTAGCGATGTGAGTACATACTCTTGTTTTCTTATCATTCCCCATGATGGACAGGGAATGAAGAGCAGTGGAAAAATGAGAAGCTCGGTTGCAGGATTTTATCTTTGGGGTGCTTGTTATTATTAAAAGGTTTCTGGCTCAGGGTGTGAGTGGATGGGTCGCTATGCTGCGTGGAAGATATGAAGTCCACTTTTTATTGCAGTAACTGTATATAGTTTAAGTCTGTATTGTGTTATAGAAAGGCAGGATTGTGTAAGAGAAATAGTAGTCATTGTCAAGCATATTTTGCTAACATTATCCACCATAAACATCGGTCATATTAGGTATCGGCAAAACTTTAGCATTTATTTATTTTTTTGTTATTAAAAAAAGTCATTTATTAGTGTATCCCTTTGTAAGCGCTACAGAGCCTAAAGTAGAGATTAAAATAGGAGCTAAAATGCCTTATTTCACACAGAGGATGAATTGAGGCTCAGGATAATATAAATTAATCTTTTTTCTGTTTCTCAGCTGGTAGAGCAGGGCAGCTACTAACTGGAAGGTTGTTGGTTTGATCACAGTGTGCTCCAGTCTTTATGGAAAGTATCCCTGGGAAAGGACCCCCATGTTTCTCTCCATTGCATCCATCGGAGTATGAATGTGTGAGGAAAGAGGATGTTAGATAGGAAGCACTTAGAAACAGCGTAGAATGGGTGAATATACAAGTTGTGTAAAGCGCTTTGAGTGCTCAGATAGAAAAGTGCTAAATCAGTCCAAACCAGTTCATTTACCATCTACAACAGAAAGTAGAAAACGGGCCATTTAAGTGGTCTTTGTGTCCAGGCAAGCTGTTTGAAACTTTCAAATCTATTATCAGTTCAAAATGTGTAAAAAGAAATTTATGAAGCTGACATTTTCAAGTTTAGTGTAATTCATGATTTCAATTCAAAATAATTTATATTTTGCATTTATATTTTGAAACTGCAGTTTCCTATGGGACTAAGGCAAGCATGTATCCAACAGCAATAGTCAACATGGCAGTAATTTAAAGAATGGATGACACGTTTTATGACAGAACGATCACTTTCACTCTGGTTCTTTATAACTGTCTGTTTTTGCATTTGACTATTTGATTATTATTTATTAATGTTCTACAGGAGCATTAATAATTCTATATAAGCTCTCAATAAATTTTGTTTTGTGTTTTTTGACAAAGCTTGAATCAGTCTCATCTGCAGCTCATTGCCCCGAAAACAGACAGGCCTTCTTATGTTTTCTTTGCACAGATTATTAGCTTTAACCTGTGTATTTCTATGTGTGTGTCTATGTGTGTGCGTGGGTGTCCGTGTGTCTGTCTGTGCACATTCCCCAGCTGTGCAGCAGAGATTACAGATGGCTCTCAGTACTTTGTCCTGTTGATGATCACAGATGGAGTGATATCTGACATGGTCCAGACCAAAGAGGCTGTGGTCAATGTGAGTAAACAAACACCACATGTATACAACTCCCTTGCATGCATGTGTTAAAAATTAAAGCTGCAGGCGTACTGATGAATAACAGCCCTCTGTGACCCCACTGACTCTCCTGCATGTGGGGTGAGGATAATGTTTTTACATTGTTTGGATAAAAACAATTAGCATTCTTTGGTAAGAGCCTCTAAGTGAAGCTTTTCTTGAACAGAGGGGAGTTTTTTTCATCTTTATTGACGTAGTGTTTGAAGAGGTCAGTAATTTCAGTAACCCATCAAATTAATTTTTAAGCAGTGTTTGGTTGGGTTCTGAGGTTTCTCAAAGCACACAGTGTAGAGCATTAAAAGCAAGCTCTCTGTTATTGTCTTCATCCTAATTACCTAATCACGCAGTGCAAAGTAAATTTCTCAGGTCATTACTTTAAATCACAAAATGTAGGCTGCTGCATCAGGTTAATAGCCTCACCCAAAACAAGATAAAACGTTTAACAAGTGTGAATCAACATTTAATTTCCTGCTTCTCACCCGTGGCTTTAAAAATCTAATGAGTTAATGTGGATCATCTTTCCTTTTGTCTGAACAGGCGGCATCACTCCCTCTTTCCATTATCATCGTAGGTGTTGGGCCGGCTGAGTTTGATGGTAAGTGTTTGGGTATACTAACAGGGTCTATTATTTATTTTATGGCTAAATGTGAAGGTGGAAAAAAAGGCCTATCCTGCCTGTTTCCATGTCACAGTAGATGATTTTCCATCCATGTTTTTATGCACATTTTCAATTTGCCCATAAAAATTGCAAAGAAGTTTTTTTGCCTCATAGAGGTGGATGAATGCTCACTCATTATGTGACAGATGACCAGCCCCTCAGCAGCTGAGCCCTGGTAATTTGCTTCATGTCGTTCCCCCTCTCCTCTTCCTCAACAGTTCCTGTCTGTCTTTACTATAAGATGCCTGAAAAAAGAAGCAAAACCCAACCAGTTATAAGCCTTTGACTGAAATCTGTATCAACCTGTCTCTTTGCTCCTCACCTATCTTTTTGTGCGATTGCTTCAGACTCACCATAAAAGCCCCATGACATTTGAGAGATTGTGAAAAAATGAGAGGCAGCCAGCAAGCTCTACCTACCGACCAATATTTCATAGGTTTTTTTGTTGTTTTTTGGGAGGGTTACTTGTTAGATAATGTGACAAAGGACTTCAGTTACTCTATCATTTCTTTTGGACAGCATTTTCTTGAGAAAGCTGTTTAGCCTCCTGTGCGTCCCAAATCTCAGTGCTAACCTCGTTACGCTCATACACTAATTTGCAAATTTTGCATTGTCATGTTTTTAAGACCTACTGTTAATAATTAGAGATGGACCGATCCGATATTACGTATCGGTATCGGTCCGATACTGACCTAAATTACTGGATCGGATATCGGAGAAAAATAAAAAATGTAATC
>NW_005187517.1:1143916-1146659 GCF_000239375.1 Pundamilia nyererei | reverse complement strand
AGATATTTAAAAAACAGTTTTGTTGATTAAAAATCACTATATCGGATTCATATCGGTATCGGCAGATATCCAAATTTATGATATCGGTATCGGTATCGGACATAAAAAAGTGGTATCGTGCCATCTCTATTAATAATGCCATCATCTGCATCAACTGGTTATCAGCTACATCACAGTGGCCTCGCCACTGTGTGGAACGTTACATAACATAAGCCTCATGTGAAAGAAATAGCACTCGCGATAGCCACAGCAGCTTTATTTAACATTGTTGATAGAGCTGTCTTTACTCCATGCACTCTATGTGCTGCTATTGTTTTGAGCATTTCTTACAGATAATGGCATAACAGTCATTGTTTTGGTCTGCTGAATGATACGATGCCTGGTAGTACACACAAGACTCCATTCTGTAGGTATCTGAAGAGATTAGAAGAGCTGTTCGTGATGCAAGACCTGCACCTATGAAATCACATCGTCTTTTAAAAGTCTTTCACCCAGTCTTTTTTGTTGTCCTGCTAATTCTAGTGGTGGTGCTGTTTCTTCTCAGCCTCATATGCACACATCCCGAAAGCACCAGCACACTCACTAACACATACATAATGTATGGGATCATGGCTATTGAAACACTGGGGAGTTAGACCTCAACAGTTCCTCTTCTACATCTCTCCAGTAGCTATTACTGTGTGTCATGTGTCTGTGTCTCTATTTCTGGTCTCCTCTCTGCTGTAGTGTAACTTTGAAAAAGAAAAAGCATATGTACAGTTATACAAAGACTTAACCTATTATTCTCAGTCTGTGTATAGATTTAGGCAGTTCTCAAGTCGTCTCTCTCTAACTCTTGCATTAGTGAAAGTAATGATTGTCCAATATTAGTTAGCTCCATGTCCAACATGATAAGCTCAGTTTTACTAGTGATACTAGAGCAATTCTGCATTTCAATGCAGGATTCAAAAGAGAACTACAAATCAAGCTTTGGTCTCATTTATAATGAGCTAAAGAGACCTTACCTTCACAGACCTGAGCTTGAAGATAAGGTACTGGCAGCCCTCATTTTCTGGCACATTTGCTGCTACAGCAACAGGAAATAACTCTTTCTCTACCTTCTCTCTCTTGGAAAAATACTTTTTTACCCTCAGCTACAAAAGACAATGCACAGTGTTTTTCTTCCTCTCTCTTTTTCTATGATGCACCCATAGCAGCTTGTGTTCAGTAGAGCTGCAGCTTGAATGACGTATGCTTGTAAATTGTATGTGGGTGTATAAATAGACATTGAAATACATCTGAATCAAACACTTAGGGGTTAGAAGTCACTCAGATACAGATTTCTTTTAAGCGTGTTACCACTGCAAGCAGCATTCTATTGGACAATCTGGAGCGCCTCAAAAGGACGCGGAAGGGTACCTTTAGCATTACTATGAGACACCTTGGGCCGTGACAAATCGTAGGTATGTTAGGCGTTGGGAAATAAAATGCTCTGTATTTTTGCTGGTGTCAAATGTCAAAACAGGTCAAATTTGACCAGAACACTAGGTAAGGATCAAATCTCTAATTATATTTAATTATATTTAACAGTGTTTTGTGTGCGTGCCCCATGAGCGTCTCCACAAAACAAGCAAAATAATAAAAAAAAACCAAAAACCCACTAATAACACTAGATTAGGTTTTCTTGAAACAAAACAACAAAAAACTCAGACTTTGTAATGTCAGCCTCCATTTTTTCAGTTTTTCTGTTTATATGTAATGTCAAAAACAAAGTATCCAATAGTGAGAAAATAATATTTACCTTTGGCTTTATTCCAAAGAAGGCATTTGTTGAGTTAAACGTTAATATTTATCACCAAAATGCACATAAAAAACAGAGTAGGAAAAGTTGATTGAGTCACTGAGATTTTGTTTATTTTGTTTGAGCACGTGTTTGTATGTGTACATATGTGCGCATGTGTATGCAGTGTGTAAATGTTTATGCATATGTATATATAGCTGAGCAAGATCTTCCCACAAGCACCGTGCACAGAATAAATCTGAACTCCAAACACATTTAATAAAATTCAACGAGCCTGACTTTGGAAAGGCACAAAGATGTGGTGTTTTATCTGACAAACAGCACTTGAATTTTGCTTGTCTTGATGGAACTCGAACAGGAAAAGCAGCTGTGTCATAATTGGTTCTTTATGTACACCAGCTCTTTCTGCCCCCTCCTGAGAAAATAGCTGAGGAAAGTCAATGGACTCAAGTGTGCAAGCAGCTTACAGCCCACAAATCAATGAATGACTTTTCAGTGGGAACTGTTTGCGTGTGTGAGTGTGTTACTGCTCGACAGGGTGTGACAACATAAAGTCTCCTCATTATGTTGGACGGCCCATTATTTTCTACTTGTTTAAGGAATCAAATGCTGGGATTGGTGGTGAAAGTACTCAGGCGTGCTGGGAGGTCGCGAGGTCAAACTGGTTTAATAGAACCTCAGAGTGTGGATGTGCTAGCTGCTGCACACGCTATGAAGACGGTGTTATTTGGCTGCACAATGACAACCACTTAGCAACTAGAAATGTTGATATCAAGTTCTTAATTGTAATACAGTGAATATTTTCTTGGTTTGTTCTTATTTATATAGAGACAACATCACTATAGTTTCTGTTATATTCCCTTAAAAGAAAGTAAGAAGCACATAGATGGTAGGGGTGCAACGATATTCGTATCGATATTGAACCGTTCGATACAGTGCTTTCGGTTCGGTACGCATATGTAT
>NW_005187517.1:1113207-1142436 GCF_000239375.1 Pundamilia nyererei | reverse complement strand
CGAACCGAACCGTGAATTTTGTGTATCGTTGCACCCCTAATAGATGGTTAATGTTTACCATGCTTTGGTAGCTGTAGCTCCAGAGGTAGAGCAGGTTATCTACTAATTGTAAGGCTGCTAATTTGACTCCTGGCTGCTCCAGTCTGCATGCTAAATATCCTTGAGTGAGACACTAACCCCAGGTTGTTCTCTGATCCATCCATTGCAGTGAATGTGTGTGAATGTTAGATAGAAGAAACTTAAACATAGAAAAAAGTGAATGTGTGAATGAGACGCGTTGTGTAAAGTTCTTTGGTTGCTCAGGTAAAGTAGAAAAGCACTATATAAGACCCAGCACTTTTACCATTTATCATGCTACTTCCAGGTCCTGATTTTCATGTCATTGGCTGAGATCTTAGTCCTGCAGTGGATGGTAGCCTGTATAAGTTGACTGAAGTTGCACTTCAAGGCCTTTGGCCATTTTGGTTGTCAGAGCACGATGTGTTAATGAGTGTGTGCCTTTAGCCTTTGCTTTGCTTGCCAGTTTTTGTCAAGTTTCTTATGTTTCTCTTTCTGTTTTGTTCATCCTGATTGAACCCGATTCATCTTTTGTTTCTGTGCCTTCGGTTACAGTGAACAGAAAACGCTTTTAAAGGAGAGCTGCCATTTTCTGTTGATATTCTCCTGTTTTTCATTGGTTTATAGGGAGGTTTCTAATGCCTAAGTCAATCAATTAATCAAGGTTTTATTTTAAGTTAGTGTTTGCTGTGTTGCTTTGACTGTCCCTGAAATCTTTCAAGTAATATTACACCCAAACCTATCTGGAAATGCAACAACAACAACAGCGACTCTCTGTCTAATGTGCGTTTTATATCATTGTAGCACAACCAGTTTTGATGTTTCCATTATTTTTAGTTACGTCATTAATAATGGATTGGCCTGAACTTTGTTATTTTGGCTGTCAAGTCCCTTCTGCAGTTATCCCAATAGGTTAATAATTATTCTCCAAAATGAGTGGTGCGTTTTAGTTTTTTTAAATCTCACAGGTGAGAAGGTTTCATTTGTTGATAATGTTCAATGAGTATTTTAAAATGCTTCTCCTCACGTACAAATTCCTGATTTGTCATGTGTCGAAGTCCTCATATCATCATCTTAGCCCAATGGAGCATTTGGCTCTTAGAGTGCGGGGTAATTGTGGCTCCAAGAGTTTCTTCAGGCTCCTGGTAGACACGTAATACATTGAACTTTTTTCCTCCAATGCCCTCCTTTCACTTACATGTGTTTTCATTGCATGTCAATATTTTTTGCCTGCTAAGTGGTTGCAGCAGATGGTTTGATTGTGGTGGAAGTCTTTTCCTGTTCAGAGGGATTTCTATGCTCCCAACAAGAGCCGTTCAAAAGGGACTGTCTAATCACTGGCATTCTCTGTTATTGGCACCCTTACACAATTGTTGTTGTGAACTGTCAGTATAGAAATAAAACTCAACTGAAATTGAATTAAATGAAAGGATATCGTAAAGCAATTCTCAAGCACAGGCTTAGTTTTGCTTCAAAGTCTAACAGTGACATCGAGGGGATGTTTAAAAAGGGCATCCAGCAGGCGGTGAGGTTATGTCTCCGATACTGGCACAGCGTCCATTTGGAAACAATTTTTAAAATCAGAATTATGTATTTTTAAAAAATGGTCAGCCAAGGATCTTTCATTGTTTGCCAGGAGGTTTTGCCCCCTATTACCTAAGATTCTGTATAAATGTATTTGCATCCTCAAGTTGTGCGTAGCGACCTTACCTTTTTGTCTTGGTCAGATAGAAGATATGGAGTTTTATGCAGGTGCTATTTTTCATTACCTTTAAGAGTCGCACCTCCAGCCTGGCGCAAAGTAGGTAGCACTTTATAATAAGGCTCATGACTAAGGGTATAAGCCCCCATATTCTTTATGTTGATATTCATGATTGATTTTCTATTATTCAGTTGTGCCTTTTTTTTTTATTTATGCTATACTTAAAAATACTTAGTCTCATTTCCTGTAAAAATATCCAGATGTTGGGCTAAGTTAAGTCACTCCATAATACAACCTGTGTCCTGACACATTTTGTTTCCCATTAAATGACCAGGAAATGATGCTGTACTTACAGTTACAGCATACTTTAGTAGATGTACAGCAAAGAGTGAGGTGGCAAAGGAAAAGGCTTAAACTGGGTTCTATTGATTGGCTCGGCAGAGACATTGAAAGCATGTGCAGGAAGCTAGAGTGATTAAAGATGCAGAAGGAAATTTGCTAACAAGTGAAGAAAGTGTGTTGAAAAGATGGAAGGAGTGTTTTAAGGAGCACTGACTGAAGAAAATGAGAGCGAGGAGGATGGATGGAGGACATCGAGCCTTTGTGGATCTAAAGAAAACGTATGATAGGGTGCCAACAAAAACCTATGCAATATTTAATATGACTTACGTACTACTTAAATGTGTTTACTGTATTTGTAAGTACTCATCTTTTGTGTAGAACATGACTTGTCACCCCTTATTCTAGTGACTTTAGGCATGCTTGTAAATTACATGCATACATATGATAATGTTGTAATTTCATATAAAACACATTACAATTCCATTTAATTACTGGGGAATTACGCCCTTAGTCATGGGCTGTACTGTAAGGTTTTTCCAAATTTCCTTCTGTGTTTGGTTGTAATTGAACTTGCCTTCTAAACACTGCTCTGTATTCTTAAGCTACTCAGTCCCGCTCTTGAGTGGCTGGAATTAGTTTCAGTTATTATTTTCATTTCCATATTTGGCTCGAGGTTTTTGCTATATAAAATATTCTAACAGTTCTGCGCTGAGTACCCATTCTTAGCCTCTGTGCTTTGTTCTGCTTCAGCAATTATACAGTGAAATACAAAAGAACGTCTTGTGCCTTCTTTATATTCTCCCCCTTTGGTTGAGTCATGTACGCTCTGCCTCTTTCTCTCCTTTTAGCTATGGAGGAGCTGGATGGAGATGAGGTGAGAGTATCCTCAAGAGGGCGTCTTGCTGAGAGAGACATTGTTCAGGTACGCCTCGAAATTCGGTTAAGTCCTCGGGTTAGTCTTGAGCATGTTTCTGTCAACAACATCAGCGTGGGGTTTATGTCCCCCGGTGGAGGACGGCTTGCATTTATAGCACACACTCAGACACTCACTGGGGACTGCTTCATACAGTATGCAGTATCCATATGTATTACACAAGTTTACTGTATAACAATGCCGACGTTTCTCATCCATGCCTTTTGCTTATCACTGATCAGTCAGTGCAAAACCTTGACTAAAAACAACATTTGGTAACCTTTAACAGAGAGATTACAAAGCTTAAAGGCATTACTGTAATTTTTACTGTTTCTCATCAGCTATGGTACATTTCATCACACAGACTAATGTCATAAGGATAAATTATAAATGTAATTTTGCTAATGACTGGTTTATATTAATATATATATATCAATCATTCTTTTTCACTGTAAAAAAATTTGCAACATTTAAATTATCTTGTAATTTACCATTTATTAACAGTGGTTATTCTAAACTCTCAATTTAAACATTAAAAAGTGACTTAAAGCCATAAAAGGTCCTTTCTTTTCTGTCAATCAAATTTTTCATAACAACAACTAATACCTCAGGACACTTTATATTGTAAGTTAAAGATGCTACAATGAGACAAAAAATAGAGGACAGGGAGGCTCAGTGTTCAAATGAAGAAGCACAGGAAAATAGCAAATAAAAATTGGGATAGTTAGTGAGATGAAGAAAGGGTAGAGGGTAGATGTACAGCAAAGAGAGAAGTGGCAAAGGAAAAGGCTTAAACTGGGTTCTATTGATTGGCTCGGCAGAGACATTGAAAGGATGTGCAGGAAGCTAGAGTGATTAAGGATACGGAAGGAAATTTGCTAACAAGTGAAGAAAGTGTGTTGAAAAGATGGAAGGAGTGTTTTAAGGAGCATGACTGAAGAAAATGAGAGCGAGGAGGATGGATGGAGGACATCGAGTAAGTCTTTGTGGATCTAAAGAAGACGTATGATAGGGTGCTGACAAAAGAACGGTGGAAGTCAGGAGCGGCAGAGAAGTGTGTTACAGTGAGCCAGTGGTGAGGTGTGCAGTAAGACTGACACATGGGGTAAACCTAAAGGGTGCAGCAAAAAGAAGGAAGAAATAAAGAAATAAATGAACATTTTAATCAATGTCATGTATGAAAATGATGTTAAAATGACATTTATGACGTGGTGATATTAATATATGTGTTGATGTGTTAAATAGTCGTAACTTATAAAAGGCATGTGCCTCAGTATTAAATCTGTTTGGATATTTACTTATGTAAAGCAAAAGAATCAAGCGTTCTGGATGTGTGACTCAGGGTTTTTCAGTTGTTTGTGAGTTCATAGTTTGTGTTCATTTTAAGAAAGGTTTTATATTCTTGCTTTATAGTCTGCTGTTAGCGATCTGATCAATTGTTTCTTTCTACTTGTGATTTTGTTATTCTGTGCTTTAGTCCTTTGCCCAGATTTTGTTGACTATAGCTCCATTTTGTGATCCTGGTCGTGTTCTCGTGTCTGCTGTCTGGTCTCTTTGACCTCTCCCTCTGTAGTTCGCCTTGTCTCAGTGATTTTTAACTTTTTAACTGTTTTAGTTTTTTCTGTTATGTCTGCACATAACAGAAAAATATCATAGAACCCGTGTTAAACTATATCTTTAGACACTTTGTTACTGGCAGGCTGTTGGAAGAATAGCATAGACAGTATAACAGATGGACGTAGCTACAGTGATGCCTCCCGTTATTTTCTGAACTCCTTTGAAACCCTGTAAAGAATTTTTCTGGTCTTAGTTCCAAGAACTAACAAGATACACGTCTGACTTTGGAACCGCTTGCTCACTGAACAACAGCTGTGTTTTTTTTCTTAATTGATAAGTCTTAGCGGTGTTAAGGTAGGGTTAACACCGCTAAGACGTTACAAAACAAATGACAAAATGAATTACTAAGAAATGAATTCAAAAGCAAAGTGTTTATAGGGGTCGGGAGAGAAATACTTTTTTTCCTTTTTTTATAGGACCAGAAGTCTTTTTGCAACCACAGCTCTCGCCACCTGGTGGCCTTTTGCTAGAATGCAGGTGTAGGGCTCAATGGCTTAGTTTTCTGAACAGGAAGCTGCATCTATATTTTTACTGTCTATGCAAAGAAAAATATTATTAGTTCCCATTTCTGTAGTTGAATCTCTGAGAGATGCCAAAGATAACAGTTTGAGAGTCAAGGTCATTTCCTGAAGAGCTATTAGCCAGAAAATTGGCATATCTCAGCGTGGTGTGCAATGTGTCCTGTAAAAATCTTTTTGAAAACTAGACATGTGGAGGACAAAAAAGATGTGAAATTGTCAACAGTAGATGAATGGTATCTTAAAGTCATGTGCTTGAGAAACAGCAGAGACCTGACACAGGACATGAGAGATGCATCTGGCCTTTCAGCTGATCCATCTGTTGTTCACTGAAGCCTCATCAGAAATGGGCACAGGGGAAGGGTGGCTGTCAAGAAGCCATTCTTAAGGAATGGAAACAGTGAGAAAAGGCTGAGGTAGGCCAGATTACACAAGAGCTGGACTGAAAATCAGAAGCAACAGGTTTGGCTTAAATCATCTTCAATATGAGGTTAAGAGACAGGTAATCCAATTAGTTTCTACAGCCATCTGTAAAACACGGCTTACCTAAGAGAGACTGTATTGTAGAATAAAGGTGGTCATACCGAATACTAATATTAATAAGATTTTTCGGACACCAAGATTTTTTACTTTATAAATGCATGAACGTTTATATTTATTTATGCAAAAGGTTGCTGAAAAGATCCTCATCTTTCAAAAGACACACTTATAACATTCCCAATTCCAAACTCAACAAGAGAGAAACTTATTTAGCTGAGAGTATGGTGAAGAATAAGTGGTGATCCCACTGGAGAATGGTCTGGCAACACTAAACAGTTATTTTAGACAGCCTTTTAGAGATATGAGAACATAAATGGGTAAATACAAGGGCCTCTGATAACAATGTACTATTGAAGTTCCGGATAACAGTGAAGAAGAGTCAGCAAAGGGTAAGATGATAAATGAGCACTTAAAGAGATATATGTATGGCGTCTAAAAGCCGAGAGGAAAAAAATGCATTCATGTTTAGAAATACTAAATATTACTTCAAAGTTGGTCTTGCTTTTTATTGTTCCATGTGATTTAGCATTAATTTCAACATTGTCACATTTTATGGCAATAAAACACACATCCTAATCTTGTTTGAGCCAGGACAGAGACAATAGCTATTTTGTAAGTTTATAAAGAAGGAAGGAAGAGCTGTATGACTCTAATGGCTCATTCAGCTGATGCTCCTCAGCAGTGCAGTGCATAGATATGTGCATATGTATCACAAGTTAAAATCAATGAACTGTGTCATAAAGGCAAGTGATAATTGAAGTTTCTCCTTCAAGTATATTGTGAGAAAACAAAAAGAAATGTAAGTTGACTCTCCTGATAATCTCCATTAGGGTCTGACAAACACAGCATCACCCTGAAATTAATACCAGCCATAGGTAGCCAACACCTGTGGTGGATTGTAAAACCCATATAAACTAACAAATCAGGAAGATCGTAATACTTGAGGAAAGGAAACACTATGAACCTATAGAAACAGCACTTAAGTTTATCGTGAGTCTTAATTAAGATGTTCAAGAAGTGGCCCAGCGTGTCTGATTCTGCCTCTTCAAAGTTATATTTTACAAATGTAAAATGTCACAGTAGCTTCCAACTGCTCGGAAACCAAGTAAACAAATTAATCACAGGCTATTATAGAAATAGCAGGGAGTCCATCTCATTTTTCAATTCTGGATTTTTAGCGGTCTGAATCGTGACAGTAAAAAATGTTTCTCGTTAGGCACCGCTTCAAGGGCAGCTGCTTTTATGGAAGCAGGGCTCTGTGTCCCACTTGATTGCAATGGACCGCCACAGGATACTTTCAATTTTTTTTTCATAATCTGTCTTAAATCTGCTTTTTTGCTCTTTGTAGAACATAGGTGAAAGTGCTGCAGTCAAGCCAAGAGCTTCATTTTATGTCTTTCTGTTGAGCACATCCACAAATCTTCACACACTTTACTGCAGCTATTTTTAACTTCTCACCGTAAAGCATTGCACTAATGAAAAACAAAATTGACCCCTCACAAGGTTAATAGCCATATAATTTATGCGCTTGTTCTAAAGCTGTTTTTGTATAGCTTATATTGTCTTTGAGTCTGTTTTACTTGCAGCAGTAATCACATTTGCATGCACACAGTAATCCTTTGATTGCCTTTAACCTTATTACCACAATAATTCAATCAGGATTGTTACACTTAGCAGGAAAAATATTCACTCACTCTACATTTCACGCTTTTTTGTTGTTATTGATTCAATATGTGTACTGCCATCACTGAGCACCCATGTGTATACCTGTGAGCATGAGCGCGCTTGTATTTAAAAGGTTCTTTCATGTAATGATCTACTAGTGGGTGTGGACAGCCAAAGCCCCGTCCTCCTGGGCATGAAGCAGGTATGGAGGAGACAGTTATTTCTCTAGCTTCACATACTGAATAGGGTAGTAGAGTTATCGGCGCAACTTTGTGCTGAACATTGGGGGGGTTAAGATCTCTGTCTAAATAAATAAATAAATCTGGGTAAATTCCTAGATGATTAAACATGCAACTTATTTGATGTTAATACTTGAAAGGAGTAAAGCTAGCTGCCTATTTATGCTAGATAATTTATAATTTTATTAGGGGTTTATAGTGGTTGGTTCTTTTTATGGGGGGTCATAACACCCCCCTGGAAATTAAGCCTCTGAGTAGAGTAGGGCTCCATGGCGCACACTAGCCTTCATACATGTAGTGTTTTATGTCCACTTAAAAGTCACATTGGCAACATAACCAGGGAAAATCTCAGACAAAAAAAAAAAAGAATATTAGGGTACCTTTTGTCGAATCTCCAGCGTTATAGTTTCATTCTGCAACTCGAATATGTTTCTTTCAATTCCATACTCTGTTTGAAACAATCATTTTACCTTCCCTCCATTTAGCTTTATTCTGATTGGGTGATCCTCGTAAACAAAATGTTTCAACACAAGTTTGTGGAGCTTTGGTGCTCACAGCTATGGCTGTGCACCTGAGATGCTCGCGTACATGATGTACATGATGCTAAATACAGCTTTTTGTGTTAATAAGAAAGAAAGTAAAAAAGTAGCTCTTTGAAAGATATCTTTTTTTCTTCTTCTTTTTTCTTCTTTTCTTTTTCTTTTTTTTTTTTGTTACCAGCTATTGTGGAAAACTAACTAAAATTTCTATTGAGAGCTCCAGCAGATTTTCCTTCTGTTCGGACTGTAATCAGCTGCCCTGAGCTGCTGCTGCCCTCAGCCACTTTTCCAGCTGAGTTAAAGTGGCTGAGGCAGAGTGTAATGTTAGCATGTTGGTTATGTCCAGCTTTCACATACAGTCTATAACAGTTCTCCATGTCAGCACCACAACCACACCCTGATTTGAAAGAAGTCAGTAGGTTGAGCTAATACGAAGTATCTTGGGGAGTCCTGTTTCTTTTTCAGAACATTTAATGTGTGAAAAAAGTCAAATAAATTGTGGTTGAAGCCATGAAAGCACAAAAAATGGCACAAATTTAAGATAATGAATGTAGAAAAACAGCAAGTGAGCCATATGGCAGTTGGGGAAAAACACAGAAAGAGAGCAAGAGAGATTTCTATGACCATATTAATCATTGCAGCATCCTCTGCATGTATTTTCTACTTTTAAAGTACTTTAAAGTATGCTGCTGAAATCATTATCTAATAAAAGCTGTAACCGATGAGACAGCGTCTGAGAGGATTCACTGTGAAGGGGGCAAAGGTTTCCCTCATGCTCACAGTGGTCCTTAAGTAAGGCTTCGGAGGCATGAACAGCTTTAAAATCCATCACTGATGCAACCAAAGCGCTGTCTTACTTGGTATCATTATTTTCCCCTCCCTTGTCACGCAGCACCTGGTGCCAAATATCACATGACAAATGCACAAAATGCAAGTTGTATGTCTTCAGGAGACAGATGAAGCCAGCTGTGTTTCCATTTTTCATGTCTGAAAAGATCTCTGCAAACATTAAGATGACAGAGAACTTCTGAAAGTTTTGTCTTTTGGACAAGACCTCCAGTGAATGGCTACATTAACCTCCTGATGTGGAATTGGGCAAAAAACATAATACCCAAATCAAGCACTCTTTCTCATTATTTAACAAATGTGGCGTCACCTGTTTGTCAAATGTGAAATTAGAAGCTGGTTTATCAGTTTTTTTGTTAAAAAAGGACATGATCCACATTGTTTGAAATCAGAATGGACAATGAATCTTGAAAACTCTGCAGCCAGCCATGAAAAGCCTACAAATGCAGCTTCCTAGATATGCTAAGAGGTATTCTTTGATACCTTAGCTGCTGTCTCATGCAATAGACTTTAGGAGTTAATAAGTACTGTATCTCAGAGCTGCTGTTTCCACATATGCTTTCCACTTTTTATTCCCAGGTAGTGATGTTTTGCCCAGCATGATTGTAATGCTGTAATACCACGTATTGTCCTGCGTGGGAATAATTCTATCCGAGAAGGTTTGATTCTACCCTTTACATGGCATGAAATGGCCAGTTAGAAGATCCACATATTACTTTGTACCCCCAGAGACCCTGTACCCATCATCACTGGCCTCCCTGCATCATTGCTAGTGTGGCGGTGATGCAAACATGGCATCCAAGGTCTTGAGCCCACTTTTTCTCCTTGTGAGAGTTGGTCAGATGGAACCTTTTGCACAACTGCCGGGCTTGGGAGCATCCAGCATCCACTTGAGGATTTTGGTACTCCGGAGACACCGTCAGCTTTGAATATCAGTGGCTTTTTATAGCTGCCTTTCAGTGTTATTTGTCTAAGGGAAACTTTCCTTAATGAGCCTTTATCTAACTGAATTCATCCGTACTCTGAGTCACTCGCTAATCTTTTCACGGTTCGATGATTTCTTCAGTTTATGTGAGATATTGGCAGTTTTCATCACTCTCGCAAAACATTGCACTATTCCAGGCTTTTTAATCTTTTGGGAGATCTTCAGAAAAAAAAGATTTTTATGTTGTCTATACTGGTATGCTACTTTTTTATCTGTACTAAATAAACAGGATGTATATAATGATTTCTGCTTTTAGTTCGTTCCATTCAGAGACTACATTGACAGATCTGGCAACCAGGTCCTCAGCATGGCTCGACTAGCGAAGGACGTCCTTGCCGAGATCCCCGACCAGCTGCTGTCTTTCATGAAGAGCCGAGGAATCGAACCGCGACCAGCCCTGTCCTCCTCCCCACTACCGCAGCTGCACAGACACATCTGACCCCCGACACAGTCTCTGCCTTTCTTGGTTCTGCTTCTCCCTCCTTGCTTACCTCGGCTCACGTCCCTCACTCTTGTTTTTCACTTTAAAAACAATAGTGAGAGAAAAATCGACCCGTCACTCACCCTTCTTCCTCTCTCATCACCCGTGGGGATAAACAGGCACATCGTAGCTACACAGCGGGTGTCATCCCTGACCCGCCCACTGCTGTAGCTCTAAATCGCCCTCTTATTGCTTTCATTTACTGTTTGCAACTGAACCGTGACCATTCCTCCCCTCTGATACCAGACCGTTCAGAGCCTGGCTTTTTTTGTTTGTTTGTTCTTAATTGTCTGATTCCCCTCTCCAGACACATTTGGAACAAAAGGTTTTGCTGTTGGTCTTCGGCCAGTGTTGCCACTCATCACATTTGGCAGGAGTGCTGAAGTTAATAATTTCAAATTTCTTGATGAGGAATAGACTCCAGCTCGTATCAGGTGCTGTGGGGTTACTTCGACTGATTCTTTGCAGTGACCGATCACAACAATAAAATCTATTTTCACCCAGCCGTTTTATGATCTCTTATTGTTGCTGAGCCAAATCTGAAACTGTAATCGAGAATGCAAACTACTTTAGTATAATCCATTCAGAGAAAATAGAGTCCTTGGGTTTCTCCTTTTTAAGGTAGGAAATAAGTGTTGTTAGAGCTAATATGGGGAATCCACACACATGTGGCCTGTCACAGACTTAGACACACACTCGCCTCTGTCAGACATGCCACACCCACACTCTTTGCCCAGCATGGGCCGAGGCTGGGTGCAGATTCCCCTCCTGCTGTTAGAGAAATGCCAGACTCTCCGGCTGCCCTGCAGAGAGGAGGAAGAGGGAGGAAGGAAGGAAGGAAGGAGAAATTGTAGGTGGGAGTAAAGGGAACCGAGGGGAGGAATGGGTAAGAGAATGAGCAGAGAAAGAAAAAAAAAGTGAGGAGAAAAGAGATTCACAAAGAAGCGAGGAAGAACAAAGCATCGGGAGATCTGTTTTGTTTGAAGGGAAAGAACAATGAGGCAGATGTGAGCTGGGTTGGAGACAGCAGCAGAGAAGGCTGTAGCTCAGTGCCATCTTTAGTTGGAGAAGCCTTTGTATGCATATTTACAAGGTGTGGAACAATCTCAATGAGGGATAAACGCACATTCTATGAAAAGCAATATACCTGACTTCCAGTGTAATGTTTGCCCTATGCATGTCCCTTCCTCTCCCCTGCCATGACTTGACATTTTATTCCCCAGAAGACTGGAGCTGTGTGCAAAGTTGGCAAAGCCTGCCACCTAGTGTTCACCCCTTGTATAGCAGGGTATCTTTATTATGCATGACTACTGTACATTTCTATACTAACTCAAACAGTACCCACGCATGAACAGATGCAGCTCATCTTACTATCTTAATTCAAGACAGGCATTCCAACAAACAACAGAGGCCCGTGTAAAGAACTACAAGCATCTTTGTGAAACGTGTCACTCTTCAGAGTTAATGTCAAGTGTGACAATCGTGGTTTATATGGGATGTTTTATTTGCTGTGTGACCATATAGACTTTTTCTAAAATAATCCGTTTCAACGTCATGTTTATTGCATGTCGGGGAAGCAGAAGTGTTGCAGTGTTTAGATAATTGTCATCACTCAAAGTGATTGTCCAAAATAATCTGTACTGTACATTTTCATTTGCAGATTTTGGAACTAACTTGTATGCCTTGTGTCCTGCAGAAACATGTGAAATTACATGTATTTTTGATATTTTGGCAGGGTCATGAAAAACAGAAATGCAAAGACTCTGCGAGATGCCAGTGGTATTAGAACGTTTTCTGAACGTATTTAAAGCCCTGCTGTGATTTTTGTCTATCCCCTACTGTTGTCCTATGCCTGTATGAACTTAAAGGCAACCTATTATGCTTATTTCTAACTTCATATTTTTATTCAAGTACTCTACTAAAGTTGCTTTGCATGAGTCACAGCTCAAACATAATCCTTATTTATCTTATACTGGGGCTTGGTGCAGCGCATCAGTTCGTAACCTGTCTAAACCAAGCTGTTTTATGCATTTCCGCTGATTGGCTACCCAACATAAAAATCTGACTTAAACAGCAGATTGGTGGAGCTTTGTGCTTGCTGACTGCGCTGTGGCTCTCGGTTGACCGTATCAGTGATATCTGCTCTGTGAGACATCATACAGAGCCATGGTTAGAAAAAACAAACTGAAAAGAGAGTTTTCAAAGCAGCTTGAACCCTGAGTTTTAGCTTGCAGGGATAACTGACACCTACCCTGAGCTCATTAGCTGAACCTTTGGTCATGTGAGTATAAGGAAAAGCATAATAGGTGCCCTTTAAAAAAAAAAAAACAAGATGGTTAAAGTTTTATTGTATATAAATGTTCTTTTTGCTTACAGTAAAGCTTCAAGAAACTTTTACATCTGTATTTCAAACAGCTAAATTGTATGTTGACATTTTTTAGAATGTCCATATAAGGGGAATGTAGATGTTTGACCTAGAAACCCTTAACTGTTCTGACAAATATCTTGTCGTGTTTCAATATGAGGTTTGACTATGTCTGTGTTTACGCATATCACCTGAAGGTGATGATCTGCAGTACAATATATCCAAACATAAAGCAACACACTCTTGCTGGTTGTATGTTGTATGTAGTAATTCATTCAGCAGCACTATAGAGATCACTCAGAATGAGTTCCAGCTTTAAATTGTTGGTTCATTAAAAAGATTAAAGAGCTTTAATACATAATGGGGGTGCATTTGCTTCATTACTGATTTGGATTCATTGCCCTATATCTGTTTTCATCTTGTCGTGAAAATAAATACAGTACTTAACAGAGCTCCTCAGTGAATCGCCACCTTATCACAGTGGAGGGTTTGGGTGGCTCAGTGATCCCATGTTTGGCTATGTTGTTTCACAGGGCAAATTTCCCTGGGTAAGGGGCCACAGAAAAGAAAAAGAAGAAAATCCAGCGACCAGTTTAGCTTTCCCAGGATAGGGCTACTGGGGCCCCACCCTGCAACCAGGCCCAGGGAAGAAGCACCTAGTGGCTGGGCCTTGGCGTGTATTCTTGTATCCTCACTGGTTCACTGTCTATACGTTGGGGTTTGCCTAAGTGGATCAGAGGACTGCATGCGCCTTCAGGTCAGGAAATAGGTCCTGACTGTCATTTGCACTAAATTCACTTGGTGTGGTGCTAGAGGGTGCCCTAACTGGTCACTCCATTTTCCTAGTGGGAGACTTTAACGCCCACTTGGCCAAAACCAGTGATACCTTGAGGGGTCTGGCTGGAAGAAATGGCCTGCCTGATACAAACCGTCTCGAAAACCTGCAACTGAATCTCAGTTTCAGGAACATTTTTGTGAACTACAAAGTCTTACCTGCTGTGCATTCAGAAATGTTCTTTGAAGTCTCTGAACTTTTTCTAGCACATCCTGCCATTATGTCTTTTCTACTATTAGTGACAAATTGTCAGTGTAGACAGAACTGAATCGTTTTGACCCGCCCACCGCCAAAAATCAGAAAAATTTTTTTTTAATTAAAATTCTAATACGTTCACTGTGTATTTGACCAGCTTTGCTAACATGTATCTATGTGTTACATAAGTAATTTAATTAATATTACAAATTTAGGTTTAGTTTTGGGTGCCCAGAGCAAGTACTGACTATTACCATTCATTTGTGGTAAGAATCATTTAGAAACGCAGTGGATGACTTGGGAATCCAGTAGTTTTAAGATACAGATAACAGATATCCAATTCAAGGCTTCCAGTTTTATCGAACAGTTTCTTTGAAAAAACATGATTTTAAAAAGATAAATTTTTGTCAGACAAACAGCATTCTTGCAGACACAGTTAAACTGATTTGTCAGTAGAACTGGGTCTACAAAGCAGAAAGCGTCTGGTGCCAAAGCCCCTTTCCTTTGTGAATATACAAATATTTGTTTTGAGAGATTATGGTAAATTTGTCTAAAGTGGAAATGAGAGAATAACAGAAGAAAAAAAAAACCTTACTGTTCAATTTACTCTCAAGTATCCACAGTGCCAACACTATTCAGTTGTAATTTTGATGTAAACCTAAAAGTCTTTAAGTGTTTATTCTGAGTAATTGAACTTTCAGTATTGAAGCTTCGAGGAGTCTCTCCACAGCAGGTCTGACAACATTATTTCCATCATAGTTCTTCAGGTCTTCATTAAAAAACATTTAAAAAAAGGTAGATAAATATTTTCCTCTGATATCCTGATTTTGAAACAGTTACTGTGTTTGTTTCATAAAAGACTTGGTCTGGCAAATCTGTTGGATCCTTTCAGTTTAATTTACCAGACAAACAGGTCTGTGGAAGATGCAATCAAAATCAGATTACATCATATTTGCCAAACCTAGACCTCCTGAAAGCTACGCAAAGACACCATTTATGGACTTTAGTTCAGCTTTCCATCAAATCATCTCTGAAACTCTTGCCATTGCAATCACCCTGTTTGCCCTCTCCATATCAACCCTGGAAGCTCTCACAAACAGTGTGTGCATCAATACTGAAATAAAGATACTTTTCATCTTAACTCTTTAGTTACCCTTTATGACTGATTTAAAGTTTAGGTAGGTAATACACATTTAAAACAAAACAGACTTTTTGCTATAACTATTCTACATTTTCAAACTGAAAATGGCTACTTGAAATAACTTTAAAAAAAACTTTGTATTGTATGTCCCCCTCTGGAAATCGACTATAATGCTTTGTACTCTATACAATTTTTAGTTTACAGACTTTGAAATTTAAAGCTATTATTATATTATATTATTATAGATAAAGCTACCCAGCAGCATATATAAGTAATTAAAATAATCTCAAGATGCAACATTAACAATGTATACATATTAATAAATCAGTTAATACAATCCAGCAATATAATGTATTTGAGTACCTGCAGTTTAGGTACATATTTTAGTTCCAGTTTGAAAGAATCATACAGTGTTTGATCCCAGGTCACCCAGATGTACCATTCTTTGAACTATGACAACAGTGGACCCGTTGGTGCCAGATATGCTGTGACGGCCAATTGAACACAATCACCCAAAGAGACAGAGGAGTAATTCTGACTGGATGTAAAGGTGTTTCTAAAAGAGGTGTTTTGAAGCAGGCCAGAGTCAAGGAAAGTAAGAGTTCATTCAGACAGACTGAAAACAGGTCAGGAAATTACCTCTGAGCAAAGTGTAATGTTACTGCAGATAAACTGCTTTTCATGTAGCAGTCACCCAAACATCTTTTCATTTTCAGTGATCCAAAGCACCTCAGTGTGCTACACTTCTGGACAACAAGCAGATCCTGATGTCATTACAACGCTCTTCTTTCCCCCCCTCCTTTCTAAACATAATATTTTATGAGTATGTGGAAAGAAACAAGGAACAACATCTGGCAAAAACGTGTGTTTTTAAAGGGACTTGAACAAACCTGGTTTTGTGGGACTTTGGGTAATAGGTCAGAGAGGCTTAGCTCAGGGAAACTTTGGGTAAATATAAATGAAGCTTTCAAGCCCTGAGAGAAAAAAAAAAAGCAAGAAACTGGAGGCACACGTGAAATTTTCAGGAAGCTGCTTTAGGGCTACCGGGGTTGGGCAGACTACGGTCAGAATGTGCGTAACACTTTTCAAGAAAATTGCTTTAATTACTGGTTAAAGACAAAAGCAGTAGAGTTTTTGAGTTTGATCCAGAGTGGTTTGCTTAAATGTTAACTATAGGACCAAGGTAGGGTACAGCTCAGCAAGACTTTAAGAATACTTATGAGATTCTACGATGTCTGCGCCCAATTCAAAGTGTCAGAATCCATCATATAAGCTGCAAATTAAAGCAGAGTAAATAATCAAAGAGAGAAGAAATAAATCGTGTCAGATTTTAAAAGACTCCATAAAAGCACCAGTAGTATTACCTATAACAACAATGCAGCCTTTCTGTTTTTCCACTTACCTCACCACCAAGCTGCTTTATAAAACAACTTTTTTGTTGTTGCCATGCTGTCATAGCCGAGAGGTGCTGCAGATGAAGGTAAAAACCAAAGAGAAATAAAGAGCAAGCTGGCAAAATCTCATGCTGTGTAAATGCACGTAATGTCTCTCTTGAGGGGATGACTCAAATACCTTTAAAGAAACACTTTTGAAATTTAATCAGATGATAATTTGAACACTACTCTCATACGAAGTCAGTTAGCATAGTTTGTAAACCTATGCTAACCGGCTATGCTGGACCAGTGTTTATGCTAACTGGGTTGAACCGTATTGGCAAGAAGAGCTAGCTCTCCTCCTATAAGCACTTCAAAATTTATTAAATAGATAAATAGTGATAACTAATAGACTTTTGTTATTTAATCCATACAAAAATTGGGAAAATCTTTAGGACGTAACTATATCTAACTGAGAGATCTCCAGTCAGATATAGTTTTCCACCCAACTTTTACGTTGACCTTTTGGTTGTGCTTTATTTCTGATGAGTCAAAGAGATATGTCAATGCTTCACTACAGTTTCTCCTTTGTGAAGAAACAATCTTTGAATGTGGATTTTGTTACTTAGCCAGACTAGCTGTTTGTTGTTTACGCTAATCTAAGCTAACCAGTTGTACCTACCGTAATTGTACTTACCAAGTATGCATTTTGTGTATTATATAAAATGTAAACTCATCTGTAATTTAAAGGTCTATATTTTAATGATCTGCATGAACTTTTTCACACTAAGGAAAAAGGATCCAGCTTAGCCTGGGGCTTCTGAGGCAACCTGCTATAATGTGAACTGCTATTTTGGATCAAATTATCCACTAAATCCCTGGTATATTTTGCCATGACAATTATGTTAACAGCATACTTGGAAGACACTGCTTGCTACATATTGCATTTGTTCTCATTACAGTCAGTTCTGTTAAATCCAATCAAAATTGATGATCTCAGTGCAAGATGTCCAAAAGTACCTGACAATACTTCTCTTCCTCATCATATAATCTTTGCATCTTTTCCCATCACTGGATTCTGTGAATAGGCTGAGACATAATTTAAAGCTATTAAATCATGATTTGGCCACTACATACTGAAGCTAACCATTTTTTAGATCAGAAGAGACTGAGGAAGAAGAGGGATACATAATACCCCTGTTTTGGACTTTGAATAAAGGCAATGCTTTGTTCTCTGTGTCTGTAAACGGTTTGGATTAGGACTACAGATGCAAGACTTGGAGGCATAATATTCTCAGCGGAGCATGGCAATAGCCATGAGAGCAGCGTTAAACACTGCAGCCTCTGTCCTGGAAAAACAGTATCTGGGAGCTGAGGAGTCTTGGAAAACAATGTTGCAGATGACTTTATTTAGTACCTTTTAGAGTATAGCACATCCCACAAGCAAAATGTCAGACCTTTAAGGTAAAGCCCCAAAGATTTTCATTGTCGGCCAGATTTGTGACACCATTTATGCTCAGTGTTAACCTTTCAGATCCACTTTAAATGCATCTGAAAAATAACCAGTTGACGTCTTCCTCCATGGTATCAAGTCCAAGCTCTTTCTTTTATGAAAATACGACCTGTACCATTTCTTAAAGATTGATGATCATTGCACATTTCACTGAAGAGGCCGTAAAGTTCTACTATGACAACAATGAATCTAATATTTGCTTGTGCTTCCATCCATCCATCCATTCTTTACTGCTTATCCTTTTCAGGGTTGCGGGGGGCTGGGGCCTATCCCAGCTGTCTTAGGGCGAGAGGCAGGGTACACTCTGGACAGGTCGTCAGTCTGTCGCAGGGCCAACACGTAGACAACCATTTGCACTCGCATTCAACACTCACATTCACAGCTTTGGGCAATTTAGAGTTTCCAATTAACTTATCCCCACTAAGTGCATGTCTTTGGACTGTAGGAGAAAGCCGGAGTACCCCGGGAGAACCAACGCAAACACGGGGAGAACATGCAAACTTCACACAGAAAGACCCCGGCCTGATGGTGGAATTGAACTATGGACTTGTACTTATTTTCTTAAAATAACAGATTCAACCACTGTCAGCAGTGGTGGTTCGTCAACAGAGGGTGCTAGGGCCGTAAAAATATTACCAGGAACAAAATCTAAAACAACATACATTAAATACATACGTACAGTTTCCTCATATAACATGTGTTGTTGCCTGCAGACGCTGACCAAATTCCATTTGGGAGTTTTTCAGTCACATTTGGCTACCTGCCTTGTTTAAGAATTTGATTGGACAGTTTGGTGTCATACACATACATGTCTTGAAGAGTACTCTATTTGAACACAGAGAGGTTCTCATATGCTGCTTTAAGAGCATATGAGACTCAGGTGACCCACAAGTATCTACACAGTGTAAATATTTGTGTTTTTAAAGTTTTAAAATATTGATATTAAAGTTTTTGTGTTTTTTTCCTGATCTGTAAGATGCTTTACATTATTTGACCCATCGGCCCCAATCACTTGTTTTTTTATTCGGTGTATGTGTCTTTAGGCTTCAGAAGTTAAAGAGTTAAAAAAAATTAATTTGTGTACAAATAAAGCACAAAGGTAAATTCTTGTGTGTCTATGTGTGCATTAAAACATTAAAATATCTCAGCTGCTACCAGAAACTATGACAGCAGTGTTGCTGTCGTTGACTAAATATTGGTTTTCCTTCTTCCACTCCTGATGATGACGATGGTGACTCTCTGTTATCTACAGGTTTGTGCAATCCCATTTATTCCTATCCTTTACACCGCCACAAAATGTTCTTGTGTCTTTTTTTCTGGTCTTCTTCAAAAGGGGAATAATCAAACTACTGCTCATAAAACAGGAAAGTAAACTGCTGTTTTAAAGTTAGAATGCAGTACCATTAATGGAAAAGCCTAAATCATACTTGTCTATTGAATCAAATAAAAAATGAAAGCAATATTATAAGCACTTGATCTACTCTGTCACTATACTGTATAAAACATCAGGAAATTCAACAGAATGGAGACATAAATCTCACCGCAGGCATTTTGCATAACGCGATGCCATGAATGTGCTTGGGTCTGGTATACCGTCTTTCTTCCACATTAACAGCATGTATTTATTAAACACCCACTCACATAGCAAGATAACGGCTTTCCATTAGCTCCTGAAATGGGATACTTGATTTCAAAAATAAGGCTTATATGACTATAAGACTATAATATGACTAAACTGTTTGTGCAACAGCCTGTTAGAGGCTTCAGGAAACAAACTGTTAGTTAAATGAGCTCTAATGAGTGAAAAAAATAAGAGCTAACTGAGGGTATACGTATATACGGCCAATGTTTCACATAATTCCCTCCTGTAAACAAATGTGTGTAGGCAAACGTAGGCAGATAAAAGATTGACCCGTGACGTCTGTTGACGACAGAATTGGTTGACGACCTTGAAAGGTGGGTTATGCACTCTGTCCCGATCATGTTTTGATTGGTTAAACAAATAACAAAGGAAGAAGAGCAAACATCAGCAGGATGTATGGACCCTGGGGGATTTAGGTCAGACTGTCTTTCTTTTTTCGTGATCTTACAATGAAAGTACAGAAGCTAATATGATGACATAAATGTTTTAAAAAATGTAAATTATATGACAAAGCTATAATGTCACAGTCTTCTTTAATAATCTATACAAAGTAAATTTTTTGATGTCATCATGTCACATGCCAAGACTCCTACTACACTGTGCATAGGATTACACATACTGTATATGTATCCTGCCGTTTGAAAATGGAAACATTAACAAGGTCACTTAATGTTTAAAAAGTCTCATTTTAATGTCCCTAGGGCACCTTCCTCTATGGATACATTGTAAGAGGACACATTAAGAAGAACTGGACATGGCTTTCAAAGAAGGCTCTGACATCAGCCAAAACTAAATTAGTATTGCCACTCACATTTGTTTTGGGCACAGTGCTCTGGTGGGATTTTATATTCCATCTGGACTACAAATCCTCCAGGAAGAGACAGGATGTGTCTGTGGTAAGTAGCAAGAAATAAATGGTTGGCTAACTCTGACATTCCTGACCTCCAGTCTTGACACTTGTCAGCCAACATGTGTTGTATGTTTGCAATAAACTAAATGGTCTAGTGAATAGGCCCTAACTGACAGCTATGCATACAATTAACTATCTTTAACCTTGTGAGGACTAAGTCATCCATGGTGATGACTTTAACCCTAATCCTTTGCTATCAGAATATTAATTTTTTAAATGCCAGATCTTAGCAGGAATCTGGAAGCTAAGAAATAATCATTCTACCTGTAGCTGACATAGATTAAAAATTGTCTACTTTAAAAACAAAAAGGTTCTGCTTGACTTTCACAAAAAAATAAGGTTAAGGTTAATGTTTGAAAGCAGTGTTAGGGTCAATTCCAACCACAGTGTGTTAAAAAAAAATCAGCATACAAAGCAGTTTGTTTGCCAAGTATCTGTATGGCTTTGAGTGAGAGTCAGTACGAGGCATAAGGCAAAGCAGTTAATCCATCAAATAGGATGAGACTTGCCAGGTTAACTAAAAGCCAACTAAGCTGTCTAAGAAGTGCATTAGAGTCGAGAAGGGTGTTTGTACCAGTGTGACTGTTTGTGTTGGTGGTAGCAGCATGACTGGATGGGAGTTGGAAGAGCTGAGGTTCTTTGCAGTTTTATTAAAGCCCCATTGCACAATTCTCAGAAGGCATCTTTGTTCCCAAATACACTTTTTAAAAAACAAATATGAGTTTTTTAGTATTGTTAGTATCTCAAGAGAGCGTCTAATAATAGAAGTGAGTGCGTCTATACTTGTATTACTCACATTGCGGGGACATGATTATATGCTTATATTGAGGGACCCACGCACGCTCAAAAGTATGTAAATCTGGTTAAGGTTTATGTAAGGTTCAAGCTAGACAAAGTTTAGAGTAAAGGCTAAGTTTACAAGAGTAGTAGTTTTTCAGTTTTTCAGTGTGTGTGTGTTTGTGAAGGGTCAGCTGCTCCTGAAAACTGTTCTTGGAAGTGTATTCCCAACATTTCCAAAAACAAAACAGGTCACAGTTGAATTAATTGCGTGTGTGTGTGTGTGTGTGTGTGTGTGTGCGTGCGTGCGTGCGTGCGTGCGTGCGTGCGTGTGTGTGTGTGTGTGAAGGGAAATAAACCTGTTCAGATCACACAGTGGACTGTTTACATGGCAGGATTAAACTCTCCAGGGGTCTGCTGGTCAGCTGGTGGTGCTAAATCCAGTTACAGCATGAGCACCCAACCCATGATAACACTTTAGAAAGGGTACAAACACTGTATCTAACATATGCATTTAGCAATCATATCAAAGATCCAACTGATACCCACCTAAGACCAAAGTCTCAAACTGTTTACATTTACATGTGAGTACTTGTGATTTTTATTTTGTGTTCTTCCATATGCAAGAAACTTGTCATACAAAGGAAGTATTTATCTATCTCCTGGCCAGTGGTTCTTCGGCGAGAATGCCAGCTCTTTTGAGGGTATTGCCTGTGATCAAAGAAGCACACATTTTACCCATTTCAGTTTTGGCAGATTGCTAGCGTTACCAGAGGAAATAAATCAATTTGATTAATTAAGTCCATCTGGGGCTTACATAATATGCATATGTGTAGGTGTTTGTGAGTTTGAATGGAGCAGCCGAAACCAATTAGTATGTGGGGCAAAGAAAAGAACCTCTGTAGGCTTCATGTGACTGTTGCAATGAGTAACTGCTCTGAGCTCTGCATTTCCTCAAATACTAGCAGCACTACAGTTCTTGCAGTACAATTTCCAGCAAAATTTTGCTTGAAAAATATCTTGGGACCTGCAGTTAATCACAAACTCCAGTAACTTATAGCTCATGAAGATACCAGGGCTTCCTGACATTTCTAACAAGCTGTCTATTGATATGAGCAAAGATGTAATCTACATGAGGAAACAGTCTTTACAGGGTGCAGTGTACAGACTTTGTCCTTCATCTCCTTGTTTTTTCTTCTTTCATTATAGGAATTCTCTCTGACTCAGGTATGTGTCAACTGAGAGAGGCTGAAACTCTGGTAAATGAGCCATGGTCCATTCAATTAGCAGGGAAAGAATGTTTAAACTCAAACTGTGATCCCGGTCAGCCTCACGTTAGGTATTTACTGTATCCAGCAGCAGTGGTAGGAAACAGAATACCTTTCAATGAACAGATTCTCGTGTTTCAGAGCAAAAAACTACTAATAACAGGCCCGATTCCACTCAAGTGTCCCATTAAGTCAATAATGTGAAAGTGAAGCAGCTAAATGGAATTGAATAATCATTCATGACATCATTTATAATTACACTTCACTGCTTTGGTGCTGTTGTGGCAATAATTGTAGTAACAGCAGCATCAGTAGTTGCAGCAGTAAAAACACTACAACAACTTTCATGCTGATTGATGTAGCCTGGTAGTAGAATTAGTAAGTATAAGCAAAAGCAGTAATAGCAGCACCGGTAGTTGTATTTGTGAAAACAGCCATAAGAACAGTAATCCCAGTTGTCCCAATCTGGGGGTGTTCTTTGATGGCAGCTTCTTCCAGCTCAGGGCACTTGCAAAGCTTAAGAATGTTTTGTCGCCTGCTGCAGGAAAGTAATTCATGCATTTATTACACCAGGCTTGACTACTGGATTAGTCTGTATTTAGGTATCAGCCAGGCTCTGCTCTCTCGTCATCACCTTGTTCAGAATGCTGCAGCCCGACTCTTGACAGGCACACGCAAACATGACCATATTACCCCGGTGTTGGCTCATTTACATTGGCTTCCAGTACATTCTAGAATTGATTTTAAGATTTTATTTCTTGCTTTTAAGTCTCTAAATGGATTAGCTCTCTCTTACCTCTCTGATCTTTTAGCTAAAAATACTCCAAACAGAACTCTAAGGTCAGCTGATAACGTTCTTCTGATCGTTCCTAGAAGCAGACTAAAACACAGAGGAGACTGGGCCTTTGCAATTGTTGCGCCTAAACCTCAGAACAGTTTGCCTCTTCAAATGAGGACCTCTCCAACACTCAGCATTTTTAAAACCCGCCTGAAGATGCATCTTTACTTGCTAGCTTTTAATTGTGACGGAGTTGTTTAGCTTCTTGTCTTATCTTCTATTTGTGTGTTTGTTTATTTATTATTTACTTTTTCTCTTTGTACAGCACTTTGGTCAACCTGTGTTGTTTGCTTATGAATAAATAGATTGATTGGTTGATTGATTCATTGATTGGTCCCTGTGCTGCTGTACCATTTGAAGTAACAAAGGCAGTAATAGCAGTGTTAGCAGTAGAAATACAGCAAAGACAAAGGTGTAGCATTAGCATCGCCAAGGAGTATTGAACCTGTATCCTCTCTATGGCCAGTGAGGAAAACTTCTCTGATAAATCTGCATTTATACAGAAGTCTATCAGCAAACAAGCTGACCACTCACTATCATCTCAGTCAACTTTTTTTTATGGCTTTATGATCTAAATTGACCACTCCAACCTCATCTTTACCATTGGCTACCATTACTGGAGGCTGTAACATTAGTAATGACATTAGCAATGAAAGCCTTCTTCTTATACGGGCTATCTGCTTCCATCTCATCCTGTTCCTAGCATCCTCTTCTATCTCACCAACCCTCTGTAGTCATAATATTAGTAATGAGAATAGCAGTCTAGCGATGGTACGAGGCATAGTTCAGGTAGTAGCAATCATAATTATACTAGTTCCAATATTAGTAGTCATAGTAGCTTAAAAGCAGTGCTAGTTGTCACACTAGTAACAGCAGCAGTAATGGTTCAGATCAGTTCTATTCAGTTGTGTTTATGTCGCACCAAATCACAACAGTAAAAACTCTACAACAGCAACAACAACAATAATAATAATAATAATAATAATAATAATAATAATAATAATAATAATAAATATGACAAACATATGATATTTATATGATGTCAGCCTAACTTTAATAATTGTACTGCACTGTATTGTTTCTAATGATTTCCTGCACTGAGACTGTAGATGCAAATTAGCTCCATGGCAAACTCTAATTCAACAGTTGTGTTGCACCTGGTGCCTAGGAAACAAACTAGAACATTTAACTAAACAATAACAATTTTGTACTAGAACAAAATAGCAGTGCCACGAGTGTCAGTAGCAGTTTCAGCAGCAGCAGTGGCACTGGAAGTGCTCAACGGGAGTCATGCACACAACGAACCTCCTCAGTGTGGCATTGTGTGTGTGTTTTTATACATCATAATAGCCAGTGACTGTGCTGCATGCAAGTACACACTGAAACACTTCTAATGTTTACAAGCAGGCTGAAAGTGGATCATTTATCCAAACACTGAACGGTAATCTAACCTACGCAGGCAAATCAAATTAGGCTGTAGCCAGTAAAGTTCCTTCAGCCCTGCGGAGGTGTTTATATGAGGTCTGCTCAGCTGGAGTGAAAGCAAAACTTCTCTTACTGATGTCATTAGGCAGCATGTAAACACGCTCACTTGCCTGCTCAATAGCTCCCTCATTCACTCAGTCACTTGGCCACTTATCCAGACATGGTCATCTGTAAAAAGCAAAAATCTCAGCTTGCTTTCTAGGCAGCAGCTGCTGATGCTTTTCCCTTCAGGAAAATTGAGCTGTTACTTTTTAGCAGCTTTAATACCCTAATTTATGATTTATCATGTGTCAGCCTCAAACACAGTCTCTATGGCAATGTCGTGTAAAAGCTATTTATTTCTACACAATAAGTGATACAGGAAAGAAAATACATGCAGCTCTGACTGAGAATATTATAGACACTTCTTGTTGCAGGGTTTCAGTGAACACACATGGCACACTCCCTGGAAGGGCAATGGAAATATTACCAGTTGCCAAATGCAAATGAAGCACATCAACACAATGTTGAAAATGACTTGCGCCTTCAATAGCCTCAAGAGCAGTTGCTAAGATATGAAAGTGATTTTATGATCGAGCCTCATTGGCACACATGTTCTCTCTTTCCTTTACTCGCACTTTCTTTCCACTGACGCCAAGCCCTAGGGCCGGCCTCCCGTCATCGAAGGCCAATTACCGTGCGCCGAGCAGACGAGCCTTCGTGAGCCCTGATTTCACTGGTATAACATGCCGAACTTCGATCACGTGACGGTTAAACGAACCAACGACTACTCTAGAGAGAGAGAGAGAGGGAGAGAGATCTTGTGAGAGCTGTATGAGAGAGAGAGTGTGCGAAGACAGTGCGGTGGAGTTCTATTGCCATTACGCACTATTACGCACGGACTTCCAGGAGAGAAGCGCTCAGCTTTAAAGGAGCGGGGTTTGGATTGCTTGCATATACAGGTGAGTGTGTAGGCGATTTGCTAAAAGATACTTGTTTATATGTGACTGTGTGTCTTCTATTGATCCGTGTTGTGTGCAGTGAAGCGTGGCTCTGATGAAAGACATGCATGCACGCAAAGCTGTTACCGGATGATACGTAGAAATATTTAGCGAATTGGCGCAGTATTACAAAAAAAGAAAAAAAAGTAATCCCGTGCCTGTGATCGGAGGAGCTGTCAGCCTGCAGCGTTAAACATGCCGTGAATTCCGAAGTAACCTCCACACCTAACTAAGCACGCAGCATGGTTAAGAGCAGGAGAGCACCATGCTGTCAAAATTCTTGTTTGATGTTTAATGGCTGCAGGGTTACTCTAGGGCAGATCGTTTAGACGTGGCCAAACCTATCTCTTCCAAACCCCTTTTTCTCCCCCCTCCCATAAGGTATCACGTAGAAGCAGCAGCTGCAGAACACCAGACCCTCAATGTCATATGATGTTACCTTGTTCTGGCCTGAGATCATACATTAGATAAAAGTTCGCGTGTGTGTGTGTGCGTGTGTGTGCATAACAAAAACATTTTTTTGTTTTATTTTTTTTCTTAGGATCTCTGCACTTGAAAACTTTTTAAAAATTTTTTTTATTCTTTTACAGAAGAGGGCGCACTATCATTTTGTCTCTAGTCCCGTTTTCATGCAGCCTTTTGAGGTTTTAAAGGGGGATTTCAGAGTTGCGTTTAATCATCATAAGCCACTCACTGCATGTAAGTGGATTTGTGTCTAGTGTGTGTGGGTTTTTTTTTATCCACGTAAATGTAGATGTGGTGCATTGTTTTTCTGGCATAAAAATAGGCACTAAATCCCTCACTCTTCCTGCAGTGGCACCGATTGACTCCAAAACTGCAGAAAGCTTTTGGGCTCTAGCTTTACATTACACAGGAAATCATTCCTGCCCATGGCCATCTCCCTATACAACCCATCCACTTAACACACTGTATACTGCAATAGCTACACCCTTTTGCACACGCTCTTCCTCTTATTCAGCTATTTATCAATAAGTGACTTATATGTATATAAGTCATGTATATATTATATATATTGTGTCTATTTCTTACTTAGTGCATTGTCTGTCTTGTTAATGTTTATACTGGAGCACTGTAACCAAAATAATTTCCCCTAGGGATCAATAAAGTATTCTGATTCTGATTTAATGTCGAATATCTGCCGTATTGAAAATCTTATTGATACAAAATTTCAATTGGTGTCCTCTTTGAGACAAAACCTCTGCAAAGGACCACAGGTAGAAAAACACATTTAATGACCATATGGCTTTAATGTTAGAAGAAACCGGAAACCCAAACTCCACATGGTCAACTTGAAGTCTGAACCAGCAGCTGCAGCATCCACGCTCCCACACACATGCACAGTCTTTAAATTCCACTTCTTTCACACATGATTGACTTTCCTTTTGAAGTGCCATCAGCTGCAAACCTCTTGAACAGGCAGCAGGTAGAAACCACAAAGAATAGGAGATCATTCTCAGTCTGTTAGTGCTGGTTTACTTATTTGTTATTTTTTCTTGTTAAAAAATTAACCTCATAGACAACATTGCTGTGTTTGTGTCACGCTGGAACTTTTTAGGATTAACCATCACCCAGGAACACAAGGCTGTTAAAAGTTCCATTTCATTAAAATTGAACACAGTCTGAGCAGCTGCCACTAGATGAGGATTGTGGAGAATCTCTTTCAGTTTCATACCTAATAAACGTAATCATTTGTGTTTTGTAGGAACAAGAAACACGCTTGAACGTTCACAACAGCCCGATCTTCAGAGCAGAGAGAAGCAAAGCCAGCTGCCATTCATCCGCACAGGAATGGTTGATCACTTACCATTTGGTGAGGAGACCTTCCTGTATTACACCGGCTCCCCAAAGTCTGACTATAGCTGCCTCTATTGCCACACTAATGGTGGCATCATGGTGACTGACGCGTGTACCTACCACCACCACCACCACCACCTGTACCAAGGAGTGACTCTCTCCTCCTCTCCTCGGCTCTCTGAGGACGACCTCAGTGACTCCTCCAGCCCTCGTTCGTCCCTTTGCTCCAGTCCCGAGTCCTCGTCCCCAGTGTCACGACATGTCCTAAGCTCCAGCTACAAAAGCAGGAGCAGCAGGAGCAGTGGGAGCTGCAGCTCCTCGGGAGGAGAGAGTCAAGACAGCCTGCTAGACCTCCTGCTGTCTCAGGCCTCCCACACCACCTCATTAAGTTCTAACACCAGCAACAGCAGCAACACTCTTTCATCCTCTCTGTGCCTGTCCTCTCCACCTTCCTCCACATCTTCTTCTCCTACTGTTCCCATTTTACCTACGGGGCTGGCTTGGGAGCAACAGCTGAGTGTTCTGCAGCAGCAGGCCAAAGAGGATTCTTACGAGTTCCCAGTCTTCCTCGATGAGTTGCAGGATCCTGCGGCATTCCTGTTTCAGCCCACTCTAGAGGAGATTGAGGAGTTCCTAGAGGAAAACATGGTTGTGGCAGTAGAAAAAGAAGAGGAAAGGTGCGATGAGGTGATGTCCCCAACATCAGAGGATGTAGATGCAGAAAATTCAAGGACATTAGCAGGAGAACTAGTGTCGCAGAACTCGGATCAAACTGTGCCTGTGGCTCATTCTCCATTCTCCTCCCACACAGAGACCAAACATGCACCATGTGCATCAGACATGGACAGCTCATCATCATCGGTAGATGCTAGCTGTGTAACTAGCTCTGCCACCAGCCATGCAGAAGGGATCAAACAGGAGGAGTCTGGATCACTGCCTTCCTCATCCGAAAGTTCCAGCTCTGCTTCTCATGTGCCTGTCATCCTACAAATCCAGCCTATACAGATCAAACAAGAACCAAACTCCAGCGCCATTTCAGAATCTGACACACAGAATCCTGAGAAATCCCAGTCCCAACAAACCCTGGCCCCAACTGACATCAAAATAGCTCAGCTCCTGGTTAACATTCAGGGGCAGACTTTTGCCTTAGTGCCTCAGCTGCTTTCTTCAGCTAACGTCGCGAGCTCAAGCAAAGCCGGGATCACCACTTCGTCCAAATTTGTCCGGATCGCGCCGGTGCCCATCGCAGCTAAACCCACAGGGCTTGTGGAAGGTGGGTTAGGTGGCAGTTCGGCTACAGGGGTGCTTTCTGGAGGTCAGAGGTACCAGAAGAATGCAGTCGCAGACCTTATTAAGATGCACAAGTGCTCTTTTCCTGGCTGCAATAAGATGTACTCCAAGAGCAGCCACCTTAAAGCCCATCTGAGGAGGCATACGGGGGAGAAGCCATTTGCCTGCACATGGCCTGGCTGTGGATGGAGGTGAGTGGGACCAAATGTTTTTATAGTAAAGCTGGTATGACTTCAAATGAAGTGAAGAGCAAGCCAGCTTCACATGACACACATTCAATTGCTTTAGCCTCTTATAACATCCACCAGGTAACCAGCAACCCACCAAGGGTTAAGAGTAGGGAGTGAGTTAGGTCATG
>NW_005187517.1:1093781-1113165 GCF_000239375.1 Pundamilia nyererei | reverse complement strand
AGAAATCATGTAATGTCAAAATGAATGTATTAAAGTTCATTTGTAAAATTTCCTATTTAGCATGTGGTTAACCAGTTACATGGTGGATACTAAGAGGTTTAATGTTGCATATAAATCCGTATCTACACTACAGAGATTACAATGACCAGGATTATCGACTTCCACTCTATAGGATACTTGAATACTGTGTACAGACTTTAATGAGGTACCGCAGTGCTACACATTAATGTGTCATGTAATGAAGAATACTCTACTGTCAGGTTAATACTGATAAGAAGTGATACTCTAGGAAATGTAATCCATCGAGTGCAGCAGCATTAAGCTGTCTTATTGTCCTTTTTGACTTCTGAAATATGCTAGAAGGGTTTTTTTGCTTCTTGGAGGAAGAGCAAATTGTTCCACATCCTTTATCTGTCTTTGAGGCATCTTTGATGTCCCCACGTCATCTGAAAGAACCAAAGATATCATTTTACAAGAGAGTGAAAACTTTAACAAGGGTATAAATGTATGTTAAATGCACAGAGAGAGGATTCAGGAACCTCTGTTTGATTAGTTTATGGATGGGAGTGAACGGAGGAATGGGTCATTGTCAGGGAAGCTGCACTCAAGGCTTTTTTAGAAGGTTACAATTTGTTCTTTTCTACATGTTGGTTGTATCCCGGCTATCTGTGTGTTTTTCTACCATGGTAAAATTGCAGATTAGATAGAGTGCCTTTTGAAGCTGTCTGCATGCAGACTTTGTCCCCTGTTAGTTATTCCATTTGTTTGCTCACTGTCTGCAACCACTTTACTCCTGTTCTCGCAGCAGAGCATTAGTGCAGAATCAAGTTTAAAGTTATCAGTGTAGGATACAAGGTAAAAGTCTAATTTGCTGCAAACTGAGTAGCTTTTCCATGTTTAAATCATGGACTAGATTTGAATAAGAAATCCTTACTTGAACTCTTTGATCTTTGGTGCAGTGGTCATTTATTTCAGTCGTTGCCTAAGAGTGTGCATATAGAGCCTTATAGACAAAGGCCAGCCTACATTAGGGCAAGCATTGGTAACATTAAAATAACTCTGCTAAGGATTTGAAGTAAAGGGTAGATTTAAATTTAGGTTAAAGTTAGAGTGAAAAGGTTAATGTGTTTTTGTCATGGAGTGATATGTTGGATATGGTGGTCCAGCTCAGCAGTTGTCCGGTGCAGAGTTACACCTGCAATCAGCACACACTGTGAGGAGGCCGTGCTACAACTATAACCATTAAAAAAACATGTCAGACATTTTTCAACAACATTATGGATGGACAAACATCCAGGTATTTCTATATCAAGTTATTGTGATCTGTCACTTGTTATGTATGTAATTATCTCTTTTTTGGAGTCTAAGACATACTTTTTCCATGTTTTCCATGAGAAATAAAGTGCTATAGGCACTTGTCCTTTGGTAACCTGTATCATTCCATCAAGCTTGCTGATGAAGGACAGATGAGATGAGTGATACGACTCTCATGTCTTGGCTTTATAGGGAGGTTTTAAGGCATCCAGGGGAAACTTGATGAGGTCACTGGACCCGAGCACTCACTGGAAAGCAACAGTTACAGCTTGTGGATGTTAGTTTTCTGCTTTTTCCTCAGACCAAACAGATGAGATCAAAAGCACTTTTATTAGTAATCTTGAAAAGGTGCACTTGGCTAGCTCTGCCCTCCTTTTCAAATTTTAATGCTAAGCTAAGCTAACTTCTGATCTGAAGCCCAAAATGAATTTGTATCGAGCTTTGTTTTGCTGCATTGCTGTGTTATTGTTATCAGTGGCAGACATATGGACGTAATGCATGTAATCAGTTTGCAGATCACTTGAAACTGGGGATACCAACGTGTTAGTTTTGTAGTTCAAGTAATCGGTTATTTAGTTACTCTTTACAATAATCAATGTGATGCTGTTAAAATTTTCTTCACATTTTTGCTCCTTGTGACTAAAAAGAAAATCTCAGGAATGTTTCCAATCATACTGTTGATTCAGTGAGCGTGATCAGGTGCTAAGGCAGCTGAGTGCATGTTAAAGTAGGACATGCAAGCTAAGCACTCACCACGACTATGCTAGTGGCAGTGAGGTCCACCGAAGAGGAGAATGATGCAGGTGCTACAGCTCAGAAACCAGCTAGGTGTTAGATGGAGTTCTCATTTCAGGGAAATTAATGAGCTTGTTATGTGGTGGAGAAAACTCTGCTGATACTTATTTAAACTTTAGATTGTTTGGATTACGAGTGTATTTTGACAGAGTGTGGCAAGATTAGCCATGTTTTTCGATTGGTCAGGTGTAATGGTGCACTCGCTTTCATTTATGACTGGATTTAATCTGTATTGTCAGGAAATGCAAACACTGAGTACTACATGTTTCTTTAAGTGATCCTAAATGTTCTTTCAAAACTTCATCTCCAACGTCTTTACGTGACAGCAGCAGCAATTTACTATATTATAAAGTTACCTCTTCCACACTCCTCTCCCTCTGAGTCAGGAAATGGACGTGAAGTAAGAAGTCAGGCTCCCTGTACCCTCTGTAACCTTAGAGTAGATCCATGTGTTGGCTCCTCTGAAGTAGACAGGAGAGGTATTTCATTGGCTGGATTCCCACATATAACTCAGTCAACATTATATTCCTTCCTTTGCCAAACGGTTTTCCTTTTTAAAGCTTTTTGGAATTTTTTCCCCTCTTGTGACCATCTGGTCACATGTAAACACTTAAATTAGCACATACATACAAGCAACACACGCACACACACCCATACACGCACACAAACATGGAGCATTTTCATCTCCGGCCTGCACTGAGGCTCTCATGTGAGGATTGTGTTGAGAATCTGGGCTGGAACCCAAAGTTTGCTGTAAAAACACTCCAGCGTGTGCGTGCTCGGCATCTGTCATCAGGGCTGTGGCTTGTTGTCTTTGTCAGCTGATGCATTCATCATTACAACAAAACAATGTTGGGTGGTGACGGGGCTGTCACAGTCAAACTTAGCCTCAGATTTGGACACTTAGAGCTCAAAAGAGAGACAAAGGGAAAGGAAGAGAGGGTGCTTAGTTTATGATCCATCACTCACGAAGGGTTGTTGATCTGGCGGGGACCACAGTGGATGGAAAGTTGCTGCTATTCAGCTAGATAAAAAGATAATATCTATTTTGCAAAAATCCTTCAGAAGAGTTTCATGGCCTTTGTGTTGGTTAACATGTAGTAGGCATACCTATACCTATATATATGCCAGCATCTGTGTTACTGTTTGTTACCGCCACACCTTTTAGGCTGTTTTCTTTGAATGCTGCTTTGGCGGAAGATCTAAGTTCAGGGACAAGTTAGAACAAGACCTGCGTGTGTTTCCCACAGGGCCCACGCTGTTATGTATACTATGTGTTGTGCAGCTCCACGCCAAGCTGCCCCAAGGACTTGAGGCGCAAAAGCCACAATCCTCAGTGAAAAGCACAAACTCACGTAATCAAGAAAATTGCCCCTAATCCCAACCTGTAGCACTTATGAACTCGCTGAACTCACTGAGCTTGAGGCCACTCTCTCTCTCTGTCCACAATCTGTGACATGTAAGCTGAGAAAAAGTGACATTGCTAAAATTGTAGACAAAGAACTATAGCAAGAATGGGCATGAGGTGGCGAGAGAGAGAAGGTGGGGTGACAAAAGAGAACAGGCATTACGCCAAAGAACATACATGTGAGGAGAGTGAGGTTGAGTAATTGCATAACTCCTGCATGAATGTTCGCTTGAAAGATCTTTCTGGCTACAGTACATTATGCTATAGTTCTTATAGGCTCAGCCCAAATTTAGTCGTAGAGTACACATGTATGGGTTCTACCATGCCAAGCTTGTAGCTGATATAGTAATGCTTTAGGGTTTAATGCTTGCATTCACATCATCCAGCAATTACCAAGAGTGTAGTCGCATAAAGAAGAGAACGTAAAGACATGGATCAGTATTTATTTCTGTTTACTTGACATGTTCTTGAGGTAGGGAGAACTAGGTTAAAAAAATCCCACTAATCCCTTCAACACAAAGGTAAAAGACTTCAGTAGACAGTCTGTCACAAAATTAATGTTATTCAAGGCTCCAATAAGCCATAACTGTCTGTTAACAAAACTGAATGACTGTGTGAAATGTAAAGAGGTACATGAGGGTGTCAAATGAAAAGAAACCTGTCATAGAAGTTTCCATTGGCTCGTTATCCAAACTACAACTCTTTCCTTATTTTGCTCTGCTGTGTCTTCTACTGTAGTTGTGCAACAAACAGATGAGCTTGTTAGCTTTATAAAATGGCATTTTATAACTGCATTCAGGGCTACAAAGAGATGAGCAAATCATCCCTAGCTGTAGTATATACTGTAGTAAACATTGTGTTTGTGTAAGAGAGCTAGAAAGACACCTTTCATTTGCCTCTTTTCTGTCGCTCAGTTAACTTTTCAAACAGCCTGCAACAAAAAGTGTTTTTCACACATTTGGAGAGCTTTGCAACTTGATATCAGTAACTGCGTTTTGTTTTACCTAAAGGTCCTTTGTAACATGGTTAGACAATAACTGGTGAATGTCATAACTTTTAGTGTCAGCCCCATGTGCTGCCCCCAACAGACCATAAAGCAAATAGTTATATGGTGCGGTTTTACTGAATACAGTCACAAAAAAGAAAGTACACCCCAGTATTCACTAGCGTGCACAAACACCTTTAACAGCAATGTATGATAATGTGTGACTTCATCATTATTATTGTTACTGTGGGGGAATCTGGTCTGACTCTTCGTTGCTTCAGTCCATTGAGGTTTGCAGGCGTTCGTTCATGCACAGCTCTCTTAAGGTCAGCATGTCAGTCATGTTGAGATCCACACATGACTGGGCCATTGTAGCACCTTGATTCTTTTCCTTTACAACAAAAGGATCATTGTCCTGATCCATGATATGAAGCGCCTTGAGGCGACTTATGTTGTGATTTGGCGCTATATAAATAAAATTGAATTGAATTGAATTGAATGATCCAGTTTAGGCCAAGCTTTAGCTGTCAGACTGATGGCCTTACATTTGACTCTGGAATACTAGAAGTCCAAACCTCCGGCTCGGCAGTTGGTATGAGCTGTGTTTGCTGAAATGTTGTTTTTCTAGTTGTTTGGTTGCATTTTTTGCATTTTTTTTCCAGACACGGTGATGTGCATTATGGCCTGACATCTCCACTGTGGTTTCATCTGTGCAAAGGATATTGTTTCAAAAGTCTTGTGGTTTACTCAAATGCAGCTTTATAGAGAAAAGGCTTTCTCCTGGCAACCTTTCCAATTGTAGTGTCATGAAGTTTAACATTAAACATGCTAACCAAGGCCTGTAAAGTCTGAGCTGTAGCTTTTAGGCTTTTTGCAGGTACTCTGAGCACTGGATGATCTGACCTTGCAGTGAATTTGCTGGGAAGTCCATTCCTGGGAAGATTGGCACCTGTCCTGAATGTTTTCACTTGTGACCAGTCTTTCTCTTTTTAGAGTGGTAGGATTCAGATTGTTTGGAAAATGGCCACAAATGGCCAACACTTTCTAGATTCACTGGCAGCAACAGATGCTTTTTTAAAGATCATTGCAGACAGGTTAGCTAAAACATTTCTCGCTATTGTGTCACCTTGGCACCTGCCTCCTACTTACCATCTTAAAGTCTCTGAAAGCTGTAAGGGTGTACTTGGCAAATATTCTACCTGCTCAGGACAAACATGTTAGCATTGCCACCTTTGAGCATATTGGCTCATTGTGTCTCACATGATAGCTATTATGGCTGCAGACTCTTTTGTTACACTGGGGACTGATTATCTGTACTTTCTGGAGTATTATATGAGATTATGTGGGACTTGCAATAGAGAAAGAGCTCCATATCAACAACATGAGTCGTCTTGTTTTGTTTTAAGATTCTTGCTGTCTCAGATGCCACTGCTTAGATTTGTAAGCTCTGTCATTTACCTTCTTTTTATGACTGGCCTATTAAAATGATGAATAGACCAGTTGTGTAATACATGTCTACAGTGGAAATGGTTTGAAATAACTGTGAGTGACATCTTTACATCTCTGAATTATCGCCTTCATGTCTACAGCCTGCCTCTGCTCCTGGAAATGTGCTAGAAAATCAATCTGTGTTGCAGATTGTTCAAATCTTAACAGCTTTACTAATATATACGGAACCAAATCAAGGTATAAAGGCACTGCTCTGTCATCCACTTAACCCTTCACTGGCTTGATACCCAAGCTGGCCGAAGCCCATAGAAACCACAGCGGAGCAGGCCAGGAATAGACTGGGTTTGGATTTACAGTGCTCATGTGTTAAGCTAAATATGGGATGGCTCTTTAACTTCAAGTCGCAGGGCAATACTCACACCTATCAGATTACCCTGAAATAAAAAAGGCTGGCATGGCTTTTATATCATTTGGCAGCTTAAAGCGTGACTACATTAGTTTGTTTTTAGTTTGTTTTTAATATATATATATATAACAATAGCTGTGTACAAACGGATCACATTACTGATAGTAATAATAAAATGGAACATTTGGAAGCACTAATGGGAAATTATTATAGCCAAATGTTTTTAATGTACAGTAAAATTTGATTAATTTGTTAACCACATGCTGGGGTTCCTTCCAACAGGTTTTCTCGATCGGACGAGCTATCCCGACACCGCCGCTCCCACTCAGGAGTGAAACCATACCAGTGTATAGTCTGTGAGAAGAAGTTTGCTCGCAGTGATCACCTGTCGAAACACCTCAAAGTCCACCGCTTTCCACGAAGCAGCAGGACAGGACGCTCTGCAAATGGACCCCTTTGACCCTGCTCTGGCAGCCTGACAGATATGAGGGAAGGGGAGGGAATGTGACGAAAGACAGAGGAGGGTGGTGGGGTGATAGTCCAGATGCCCTTTAAAGGAGTTTGCGCCGGACTCCTTTTTGCCCAAGTGTGTTTATGTTCAAATACGTGTGCGTGACGTACACTCATGGTACTGTGATAATTTATTGGGTGACGAGGAAAAGACTGTAACGAACTAAAACAGAAAACTGTTACTTGACAAAGCACCCTCACAGGTGGAATAAGCTTCTTGTATATTACAACTTTATTCTCAGATATTTTAGCTAACCTAATTTGGAGAAAGATCTGCTATTTTTTACGTGTTGGGGTGTGTGTTATTGCTATGTTCAATCAAAAGCCTTATATCAATAAAAGGTATAACACTGGTGGGTTGGCTACTATTTAAAACTAGGGATGCTATAGCGACTAATTTGCTAGTTGTTTAAACCAAAAAAAAAGGAATCAGATTAGCTGACTTGTCTAAAAGGTAGAAAACAATGAAAACTTAATGGACGAGGTTAAACATTGGCTGTATCTAAGAGCTATGTGAAACTTTCAATCGCGTTCCTCCGTGATCAGATTGCATTTTAAATGTCTCTGACATGTGTGGAATTCTGAGCTGTATGTAATGTTGCACACAGATACAATGATTAGTTTGCCATTAGCTTGCATGCTAGCACAGGTGACATACAACCATTCATTTTCTGCGTCAAAATACTGCTGAACCAAGCTGGTTAGTGGTAATCTGCTTACTTTCCATCTTGCTACCAGGTGTACCAGTCTGTGTAACTGACTAATATTTCTGGTGCTGACTAGCAATAGCAGTAGGATTTAAACATCTAGTTGACTAGTCACATGCATCCCTGTTTAAAACCTCCACTTTTTATACTCTTCCTGGAGCCAAATGTTTTGAAAAGTAATACTAGCAAAAACTTACTGCTTAATGGCTTGAATTTCATTTGTTGCATGGCAACAAGGGCTTACTGGGCATACTATTAGGAAGTAATGGGGACTATCAAGGTCTTGGTTTAATTCTTTCTCAGTAGATAAAAAGATACACCAACATTCCATTAGCTTTGAATAAGTCTCTTTGTTGCCTTCGAGTCTGTTTCGACCTCAAACACAAGAACAAAGCTCAAGTTGATGTTGAATTACTGCTCACCAACAAATATCATGTAATTTGCACTGATACACATGACATTTTTGGTTGTCTGCCCATACTGAGAATTCTGAGAATTTTGTGTTATCTTACTGCGGTCTGACTCTTTTTGATTCATCTTGTCAAAAAATTACTTATCGTAATAATTGTAAATTTAATGGCCTTTATTGGATCAAAGCTGATGACCCTAAAGCCAAGCTTTAAAACGCTGTCTTTGTTCATCTCATGAAATGTCACAACTTCTGTTTAATGATTTTGTTATACCATATCAGTTATTACTTAATGTGACTTTCTTTACTTTATGTCACTGCTGTCATATGATACAAGATGGTAAATCTGCTGGCATCAATGTGAATCTTTTGTCTTGCCCCAGATTTTTTGAACATCTGAAATTAAATGAAATCGTTACCTGTCAAATTGAGTTTGTCTATTTGGTAGCCAGTTATTAAGGCTAGCACCAAGGACACCAAAGTAAAAAGATTAAAGATAAGCTATGTTGTTTTTGCTAAAGAACTGGCCAATGCTGTCACATGTTGCAATGACAGGATCACAGTACATATGAAAATTATAAGTACATTCAATCGTTTATCATAGTGCATAGCGTAAATGATGTACAATTACAAAACAGTAACTAGCATTATAAAATGTTAGCTAACATCAGCTAGTGTTAGCTAACTTGTATTAGCTAATAGTGACCAACTGCAACAGAGGCAAAATACCCAAGTACGTATTGCATTTTTAAAATCAGTGCTTTATCACTGAAGACTTAATTTGTAAGAGAATAAATTGTTAATTAATTAATGTATGAAATATTTTGGATCTTGCTTAAAGAGGCATCAAATAGATATTGTCCTACTTTTCTCCACAGATTAAAACTTAAAAGAGCTCAGTTAACTTTCCATTGAGAGTGGAAAATTAGTGTCATTGCAACATCAAATGCCACATCTAAAGGGAAATCTTCATGAGTAAGTTTTCTTACTTTGGTTGTGCCCAAACATGAATTTACAGCACATTTTTCAGAATATATACCATTTTCAAAAGCATTCAAGAAACACTATTGCTGTTCTTGAACATATCAATTCTTCTAAAAGAGGTATTGTACTGTAAGGAAGCAGTGACTGTTAAGCTTTTTTTTCATATCTCACTTAACTGAGTAGATTGCTTTAATCTCTTATTCTGAATTTCCTTTGAATTAAACCAAATATCATAGGAGGAGCTCAGAGGAAATTTCTGTGCCATAAAGTTGAGAATTATTTGACAAAATTCACAGATTTGAAACAGATTTAAAATGCGGTTTTAAGAAAGACTTTTGTGGTTTTAGAAATTGATGATTTGCTGAAACCTGCAGTGATTGTCAAACCCTTTGTAGTCTTTGGTTTGCCACCAGGGACGCTATATAAAGGAAGTATGTTAACTCAGTCAGCCATTCCTTCCATGCAATTAGAAGAAACACTTTTCTGAAAGAGTGTCGTACGTGATCCCGTGAATGTATGTAAATACTTTATATTCATCTAAAAGAGAATTGAAATATTCTTCTAGTGATTTCTGTGATTGTGAAAGATTTTTAAAACTGTAAAGAAAGTGTACATAACATGATAATTCAAATATATTGTTTTAAAATTAGTTGACTTAGTGTTTGTGAGGTCTGTACACAACACATACAATAGACTTATTACATGTTTCATGATGCATTCTTTGTAAGAAGTCAAAAAAATGCATATCAGCAACAGTTTATTTACATGCACTTGGCTTAACATTGAAAATAAAACAAATTGAAATTACACCTGAGTTGGAAATAAAATTGTCCGTGTGTTATGAAACACTGAAGTCATTTTCAGATGTGTTCTGTACATACCTACAACAAAAAAGCCAAAAATGTTCTTTTTTGCTTTTGTTCTACAATGTAAAACATTTACAATAAAAAAACAAACAAACACGACTTGCTTTTACTGTTTAAACAGCCAATAAGTGTTTCATTAGATTTTTTTAATATATTGCTTTCCTGATGTTTTTGCTGAGAGACTTTCAGTCACATGATACAGTAAAAAATGTCAGATTTGGGCCACCTTATTTGGGAATGACAAAATGAATTTATTTCTGACTGCATGTATGCATTTATTTTTAAGTGCTTTTAAGAGTAAAGAGTAAAAAGTGTTGACACTATCAATATCTTTAGTTGTTGTTTAGTTATAAGATTGATATAGTCTCTAGCTAAGGTTTGCTTATGCCATCTAATATTAGCTGTAAGTGATTGGCTTTACCAAACCTAGGCTTGCTGACTTGAGTGAGTTAATTAATTAATTAAATGTCACTGTAGTAAATTACTACTACAATGTCAGAATACAGCAAGATAACTACTTCTAATAGATAGAGCATAATAGACCAATTAAGCATGAGTTAGATTTACAAGAGTGTATAAGTAATCATCTTTAAATGCCCCAGGAATCAAACTACCAATTAATATATAATCTGGTCTTCCTCCTAAGCTACAGTTAACCCTGTTAAATATATCTCATACTTAAAAAGGACAAAGTGTTGCATATTAACAGAAATATTCTGTATATATTGGACAGACCTTGAAAACTCAGTCAAACATGTCTGGCTCTGAACAAACGCACAAAACCACATACATCCAAAAATAGCCAGTGCCCTATATTTGTCTCATACTTTCTTGTGCACATTTCTGTACAATGGTTACACTACAGTACTGATGTGTAGAACTTAGATCAACTGTTTTGGTTCCGAATCATTGCGCTCTTCAATTTTTTGTTTTACTGACAACAGGTGATTCACATATAAAAACCTGTGCTAATGTGCCCAAAACCAAATGATAGGTACAGACAGTGAGCTAAGTGTTAAATAAGTGTGAAGTATCTAGCAACTACAAAGCTAATAATTTACAGCGTTATGTTTGCCAAAGTCCATATAAATAAGCAATAGATCGTATGTAACAGATGTATGCATTTTATTTTTTATGCAGATGTGATCTTTACATTCTTTAATTGATTAAGGTGCTTAAGATGCATTTTGCATCACTAATGTTTTGACACAAATACATTTGACTGACAGTTTCTGGCTGTTAATCACCATTTCAGCAATGTAAAATTTGACTGCTTTTGACTGGAGTTATTATGTGTGTGAAATGAGATTTTGTCCCGCTGGCCTCACTGGTTAATCAATCAATCAATCAATCAATCAATCAATCAATCAATCAATCAATCAATCAATCAATCAATGCTTTATTCGCCACGTGCAGGTTGCCCTGCAGTGAAATAGGACCCCCCGACCTTCCACACACAACACAGACATCACATGGGGATACAGGTCGGAGATCGGTAGCGTTACAGAAAACAAACACTGAAATGTACATTACAATGGGAAAGTACAAGAGGAAAAAAAGAGACCTCTCCTCATGCTGGGCTCCTGGGAGGACAGCATGAGAACAGGAAACAAAAAAACTCCTCTGCACAAAAAAGCACATAAATGTCCACAGCACAACATTATGGAACACGTGACAAGCCACAGGGTCGGGTGGGGGGTGAGGAGTAATCCGAAGCAAACACAGCAGCCATCCTGCCCAGCGCTACCATTCCAGCGCGGGCAGAGACCCGCCATGTTCCCAGGAGGGAACAAGCATCAAAGGCGTTTGGAAAGGGAAGGGGGATGAGTTTGTGCATCAGTGTATATGTATGTGTGTGCATGTCCAGAGTTCAGCTGAGACAGTGTCCTTTGCCCTGCTAGGCTAAGTAAACAGTCTTCCAGCCAACCCAGGTGGCCTTGCATGAAATGGGAAGGAACAGACTAAACACAGTCGTTATCAGGGTGTTTTTGTTCAGCTCCAGCCTTTGCTACCGCAGCTGGCGCCGAAAGGGTATCCACATGAAGTGATGGTGCTTTTTACTTTAGTGCGAACAGCTCATATGAATTTCAAAGCAGTTCTAACAGTCCAACACTGGTCTCTCAATCTCCCGTTGGAGAGCCGTAAGCTTCTCCATGATGTTATCAAACTTGCGCTCCGTGATGTTGTCATTCTTGTGCTCAAAGAGCCGATTCTGAGAACTCACGACCACAGTGAGCCTCCCCAACATGTCATCCAATTTGCGCTAAGAGATGTTATTCCGAGCGAGCCCTTCTGAGATGTAATCCACATTGCGCTCAGAGGTCTTATTCTGAGTATTCACGGCAGCCGTAAGCCTCTCCAAGATCTTATCCGTGCTGCACTCAATGATCCCATTTTGAGAAACTCATGCCTCGTGCCATCGTTTCAGTCCCAGCGTGCAGCCTTGTGGGGGTTTGAACAGCCAGTTCCGCTTTCTTAATTCTTCGATAAGTCAGGGCCAAGCCAGCTCTGATCAGCAAGAACCCTGTTATAACCCCTTCCGAATAGGTAGATATCTTCAGCACTCAGGCTCACCCAAGCCCAAACTTCTCGTTGAGAAAGGGGTGTCAATTGCATTTAGAGACCAGTTGATCAAATCCATAATTCCTCTTTTAGGTTTTAGAGAACAGACTGTGAAAGAGTGTTCCAGGGAAAAGTAATACAAAAAACACGAGACTAGACAAGGACATAAGAGGCTAAGCAGGGAAGCTAAGGGAGAGGAGGAGAGGAGAAAAGTGCAACCGCCTTCGTCAAGGGCAATAGCAGTTATGGTTATCTATATCAAATTAGCAGGCTAATGTCATAATAAAATGTGTTCTGTTTGCACCTTTTTGCTCAGAACATTGTTGAGCTGCTGTGAAGCTCAAATATTATACTCTATTTCCTTTTTTTTTTAACCTCTGTACACGTCTCTCCCTTACTGTCTGGAAAGTGCGAGACTGCTACAAGTCTTTTTTGTTTTCAAAAGTCAAAATAGAATCCCACATAGCCAGGATAAAATTCACAAATGTTTAATGACATGCCTTAACATCGTTTCAAGTGCTATATAAGGGTAACTTATTCACATATATAGTTTATAGACATGTTTTTTAACCACATGTAGCTCAGAAAGAGAGATCCAAGAAAGAAAAAAAAGAGAAGCTTCCCGGAAAGTTGCGTAAAAAACCTAAAGCTGGGAGACGTGAGGTATGTCAGTTTAAGATTTGTACCACATGGCAAATTTTCATGGAAATTATACCCCCATCCACTGCTGTTATAGCCAGAGCCTTTCCTTTACTCCCTACCACATAACCCCCCCCTGTTTTTCACAACACTTTATAGAATAGATGTTTTCTGGCATGTTTGCTGAGTCACTGTGTAAAAGCGGAGATATAGGTGCTAAAAAAAAGGTAGCAAAACAAGCTGTGTCTGTGTCTTGTCTGTTCTAGATATAGATCGCGTTGATTTATGAGCTAGTGCAGTCTCTGAGGCATTCTGGGATGCAGCAGGAGGATTTAATTCAACACATCTGGAGCTGAACTAGACCCTGGCTGCTCGTCTGAGATTTAGCACTGAGGCTCCTTTTTCTGTTGATGGCTCCAACATTTTTCTGAAAGAAGAGAAAAAAATTGAAGGTTAGTTAAGTTACTGCATGTCAGGTATACTGAACCATATACAGCTAAGGCTGATTGCTTTAAAATGTTACTCTGAGCATGTAACTAAAGAAAAAGATGAATACAGTGTATGGTATTAAAACAGCACATACAAGCAAAGTAAAAACACACAGCTGCACTCGATTGTGGACTCTGAGAATTTGGATTTCTTACATTTACTGAATGTAGCTTTCTTCAAGGGTTCCCCATTATTAACTCGTTTTAGACACAAATCACTTCAGAGCTCAGATGAGCAAATGAAGGAACTTAAACGAGTGAGTTTACAAAGAAAGCGGACCAGGCAGTCAGTGAAGATGACCAAGGCTCATCCCATATGAAATCAATCAAATCTGGAAAATATTTCCACATGATTCCTCTCAGCATAAGCTTTTAGGCGCAATAAATTTACTACAGCTAATTAAGCCATGTCGAATTTGAAAGAATACTAATGAAAATCCATTAATAAAAGAACATTTGCCTAGTTAAAGACCCTCAAATATTTTAAATTATATGAGTCCATATGTGTGAGTTGAAATGTTGTGCTTTGTCATTCTTTTTTTCCCACAGGACTTAGCCACATGAAAATTTCAGGGCTGAAAATCAAATTTAAGCACAATTTCTAAAGAGCAACAGGAATGCAGCCTTGTGGTTGAGTCCCTTTCATAAAACCTTATAGCCCAGATTAACCCTTTGAACCTCAGACCGCCTTTAGGTTTCCATTTCCTTCAATTACAGGCTTATGCATGTCATATATTGTTATTATCCGCACAAGCTGGACTACTTGGAAATTCATATTTTAGTTTTCCAGCTGCTATCAATATGCATGAGATGCTCTGAGTAAAGTCAACAAACGTACAAATAAATTATTCACAGATTGGCTCACTGCATTTTCCATTATGGTACTTTCATTTGTGATTCATGTGTACAGTTAGCACCATATACACAACATGTGTAGTCTCTGAGTTAGCTGAGGGGCACACATTAGCTACTTCCACTCCTGTTTGTGTTGTAGTCATGGAAGTACCAACAAAGTGAAGAAAAACTACATTTGATGTTGCATGATCTGAATGAGTGTCCTCTTTATGGCTGGTGTGGTTTGTTTATTGGGCTGTTCTGGTCCAGTACAGCAGACAATTGGTAGTAGAGGGTTGTCAGCTCATCTAGTGGTCTGGTCTAGTCTATGAGCAAGCTAGTCCATGTACTCAGTCCATTAAATTATTTCCACTTTGCTATCTGTTAGTTTGCATATTCAGCACCCCCATCATCCACTCAGTCATGCACTGCATCCAGTGCCGATCATGCTGACCGACTTGTCCCCTATGTTTCATTATATGTCACTTTTAATAAATTACATGTGTTTACAGTAAATTTCCTGCAAGGGCACATTCCTCGATCCAGATTATGGAAAAATAACATGACAACAAGAGCTGTGTGCTCTTATTGTCATCACACAGAGCCAACAGTAGAAAAACTGTTTGACTCATAAGGGTTGCTTGTACATAGTTGACCTGATTTTTATAACCTTTGGCCATGTTTAATGAATTGGACATGCATAAACCATTTGAACAATATTTATGTGGTAGCAAATAAAATAATATTGTCTTAAATATGTCAGTCAAATCTACATTGTTGACCTTTTGCAAATTATTACAGCTTAGTTTACAGTGAAACATTTATCACTGGTGTTGGAACTGGTTTGGCGATCATTTGTTTTGGTGACATCTTTGTTACTGGGACACCTTTTGGCATGGGCCATGCGGCAGTGCATTATCGGGCACGTCCCAAATAGAAAGAGATTCAAACTAAACCACAGGTAAAGATTAAATAGTGCCTCTGGATGGTTTAAGTCTGCAGTCCACAACCTTTTTTGTGCCACGGGCCGGTATATGTCTGACCGGCCTTTAAGGTGTCGCGGATAAGTACAAAAAAATAAAACCAGTACCAAAAAAAAAGAAGATTTATTCATAACACAGGGGAAAAGACCCAGGAAAACTGAGTTAACGATAAAAACGATTAAAAAAATAATGATAAAAACCCTGAAAACCATAAATTTCACATCCGAGCTTCAACTTTCACGGCCCGGTACCAAATGGGTCTTTGGCCCGGGGGTTGGGGACCACTGGTTTAAGTGATCAGCTGACTGAACAATGGTTTACACTCATCCTAAAACTGAATATGTGGCTGGTGCATCTGGTTGCTGAATACTCAGCTATCTCTGCTTAGACAGTGTAAAAACCCAACCAGGAGAGCTGACACAACAGCCAATATTTCACTAGCATCCATCATGGCCTGAGACGCACAACTGTAATAACCAACCGTCTGGCAAATGCTGCTGCTAGGTTTCTCACAGGCACCTGAAAAGGAGATCATATTACATCTTTTAGCTTCTCCTCATTGGTTGCCAGTGAGGCTTAGAATTAAGGTGGATCCTCCTGTTTGGTGTTGCTCCTTCTTACATCTCTTATGTCTTACACCCCTACTTGGCTTCCAAGTCAGCTGATCGGACTCTTTTGACTGTGCCCCACTCTAGATTTATACTCAGACGAGATGTGAATTCTCTGTCACCGCCCTCACAGTCTAACTTGAGTTTTCTTTTTTTTAAACTAGACTTAAAATTAGCTTTTATCTGATCTATTCTTTTGTTTACTGTTATCGATTCTGTCTTCTGAACAGCACCTTTGTCATAGTAAGTTGTTTTTAAATGCACTTTATAAATACATTTCAGTTGAATTGAGTTAAATTGTACAAGCTAAGCCAGATTTATGGTCCAGCAGAGGTAGTCCTGCCGTGAGTTCTGTTGCCAGATAGGTTCAGTGTTCCAAGTATGTAGTACAACCAGTTTTTAAGCCACTCTCGCAAGTGTTTTTGGTCAGTTAGCCAGTTGGATCTAAATACTGATAGTATCAATACAGATGGTGGTACTGGCATCAGATCAGCACTAGCACTATAGTTCCCCTAAGTTCGGTATGTAGCTCACTGAATTGTGTTAAAGAATGCTTCTGGAAATGGTTTTTAGTCTTTATGTTGAATATTACCTCTATTTTATTGACCCAAAGTGCTTTAGAGATCCAGGCACTCCAAAAGCAAAAACCCAAAATACATGGAAAGCTGAAAGGTGTGTTTTGGTGTGTTAGATAATTATTGTGGAATGTGATCACAATACAGTAGTGGTCATCTAAATGTGTTTAAATTGTGAACTCTGCTGTCACTCACTGTTCTATTGTGGCCCACTTGCCAACCAATCAGCAGATGCTTACATCATCCACATGCAGCAATGGGAAGTCAGGATCTTGGAGGACTCAATGGGAGCACGTCTGTGGTCAGTGAAAACTCCTCTCCCAGATCTCTGTCCGACCGTAATTGTGTTTGCAGACAGACACGTTTGCCTGATCATAAATCCTTCGTTAGCTGTATCTTGGGATGGAATCATGGCTTTGTATTCTGCCCCCTCGTGGACGGAAATTGATGCTGCATTAATGTCTAATAAATTTTTTACATTTATATTTTTAATAATTGAAGTAAGGATGAAAATGTAATAATAACTTAGCATTGTGTTTAATTTTTTGGTAAGCATCAGTTGATTAAAATAAAGAATATTTTACAGTATAAATGCATTCATCAAAAAAAAGTTGCCAGCGATTGTGTGTTTGTGTCACACTGTCTCATCATGTTGAGGGAGCTTGTGAAATAGATACTGTACACACATCTGAAGGTCAGAGGCAAGTTACCCCACAGCAAACTACAGCCCATGTGCTGATTTGACATGTGGGATCAGATGATAACTGTTATGCAACTGTGTACGACTCTGCCAAGTTCAGGCCCAGTGTATGGACTAAATAAAACACTAATAAAACAGAGCAGCACGTGTCACATGCATGTTGCAATATCAGTGAAATCTGATTCTCATCAAACTGTACGTGTCTTCATTCATGGCAACAGTGGAGACTCACTTGCAGGTTGCGTTTCTTAGTATCGTAGTGGATTTATTTAAGAGCCTTTAGAAGTTGTGCTAACTTTCTCTTGATTTCCTGATCACGGTGAATTATTGTGTTTGTGTTGGATCTTTTTGATCATGTAGAACATTCTTTGTGATGCAGCTGTCCAGTTTGGAACAAATTATTTCTCCACGCCCTTACTCCTCATTTCCTTGACAGTAGTATGCTCAAAACTGTAGCTTTGCATGCGATGTTACACATATTTAGTCATGCTGAAGTGCTAGTATGGTGCTATATCAGTCAGTCCAACACTTTGATCCAAACTGAAGCATATCAACAACTTTTGAATGGTTTAATGGAAAGTCATGGTCCAGCCAACTCATTTTTGATGTAAATCCAATAATTATCTAATGGCTCAGTCACAGTAGAGAAAAAAATAGGATAGCAATCAGTGGTTTCTCATTGATTGTGCTGAATTGTTTTGCTGTTGGAGACCGCAAATAGCTGTGTCACCTGACAGCCTCTTTCGATCACAAGGCGGTTGCACAGGTTGCCTGGTGGAAGGCATTCTCTCTCCAAACAGTTGGGGTTTAACTCAGACTGCTCGCAGTTGGAATGGCACTGATGAGGGAAACTCATCTGCATCAGTCATGAGTCTCTTTGCATTACAGGACTTGACATAACATTTTGCAGTCAAACTGCTAAATGCATGAGGTTCTGGCTGGACTCTGAAAGTAAGTAGTTAATGTGATCTTAGTTCTGTTTAATTGGTGAAAACACACAACAGCACACATACAAACACAAAATGACCCTAAATGGATCCTAAAGTACCAGCAGTTTATTGCACTATTCTACAACAAAGGGAGAAGTACAGTCAGTACGTACTGACGTGTACACTTTGTAGAAAAGAGGTACACACAGACAGGTCACTAAGTGTGTGACAGATGCACACATATGCAGGAGTGGAGAATCTTTTACATGTTAATAGTAATTTGGTTATTCATAGGGTACAAAGAAAACCCCCACAGGACACAAAATACCATCCTAAGTATTGAAGCAAGCAGCAGTCAGGAATCTGAGTGCTTTTTTAAATCACAACGGACTTCAGGTCTGCCATTCTCTTTTCATGAAGAAGATGACTATGTGTGACTATATGTGCCCAGGTATTGCTGGCATTTATACAGATCATCCTAACACAGCAGTCAGCACCTCGTCACTATCTTTTACGCCAAAGGAAAGATTTACTGCACACGGGTTTGACTCCGGTGGTAATACACACCCTTTTATTCACATATTTTGGACTCTAATTTGAGGTAAGTCATTTCAGCATGGAGCCTGACATGGCTTATCAAGAATTATGGGTTTGTTTGTGTACATAATGATCAAAAACATCAAAAACATACCACTGTGTTAAAGCACTGCACTTCATGCAGTAAAGACATGGAAATTTCCTGAGGGTAGAGTGTTCCAATTATTTTCAGGAGCCACACAAACATAAGGAATCCATGAATGTTTCAAAGAAAACAACATTTCATGTCCAGCAGTAGCATCAACGCCATTGTGCCCTTTGTGCAGCAATATCTCGGTCACACTGCTACCTATAAATCTACAACACGTGTCTTTATGGCTCGATGGTGCTAGAGATGAAATAATGCTTTTGAGAATCATTACTACACTTTAGCATCAAAGCATTCTAGTTAAAGCACTCTTTTGTTTGTTTAACCTTTATTTAAATCATAATTTAGCTTTATTGTTCCTGGAGAAAACATAAAACTGCACTAACTCTCCGACAACATCGAGACGGCCTACCTGGAGGAGATTAGGAACCTGGAGATCTGGTGCCAGGAGAATAACCTCCTCCTAAACATCAGCAAGACTAAGGAGCTGATCGTGGACTTCACTACAAAGCAGGCGAGGAATTACAAACCCCTCATCATCAGTGGCA
>NW_005187517.1:1089681-1093084 GCF_000239375.1 Pundamilia nyererei | reverse complement strand
AATTTGAATTTGAATTTGAATTTGAATTTGAATAATAAGGACCTTGGCTGAATCCATGAATCTCTTTCTGTAAGATAAGGCTGTGAGCACTAACCACTGAGGTACTGTCCTACTTGACTTCCATCAGGAGAACCAGGACATTTTTTTGTGACCTGAGGGTCCTCATGCCCTGTGTTGCTATAATATGACTGCTCAGCACTCAAGTTGAGCAGTGATATTGCAGCAAACAAGCGTGAGTTGGCAGTCCTGTCAGAAACCACACATCGGGCAGGGTTCTCAGGTCTCTATCACAGCTGTAGATGTTACGCTCATGCTGCACTGTTCATGGGCAGTTTGGTCTCACAACAGTTTATGAAACACCAAATTCTTCTTTTAAATGTGAGTGAACAGGAATTTGTTAGTAATTGATTGCTGTTCTGTCCTCACTAAGCGTTGTCCTCGTGAACGTAGACTCAGCTATACAGACAGCTAAACACTCTCCTAATCAAAATCCAGGGAACAGGCCAATGTGTTGAGTTGGATGATTTAATAAGGAAAAAGTGTGAAACTGTTGACAAAACCAGAAATAAACCAATAAAAATGTTGCCTCAATATACAGTATAACAAACACATATTCAAAAATATGAGTACAATATTTATCTTCTTAGTGAGTGCCCGAATAAAACATCAAATGAAATCACACTCATGATCAAAACGTTAAAGAAACCACATGACATATGAGCTAGCTTAACCTTACTAGCTTAGGTTATACATGCATTCAAATTAAATTCTAACTACAAACTATATCACGCCTTCACAACAAATAATAATGCACACAAGTTGTCTCAGTGATAACAAACAATATTACTCACAGATGATGCCGTTTATCAGCTTGTGAAGGCATGGATGGCAACAGATTAACGGAGGTGAAACTGCCTCTGGCTCGATCTTACAGAGTAAAAAAAATACACAAAAACAACCACTAGAGGGCAAACTGCTGCAGAACAGAAAATACCTAATGCCAGCATACTCCCCACCTGACATCCCTAGGATGTCAAACTGCACATCACTTGACAGAGTTTCTCTGCAACAGGAGTATAACTTCAGACACTGGCCTTAAGTAAAGTTTTGGAACACTGTCTCTGAAAACTTTCACCTCGACCTTCCTGACCTTTCCATCGTCACTTGGAAAAGTCCTTGTGATCAGTCCTGTGGGCCAGTCATGTCTCTTCAGTGAATTGTCTTTCATTAGAACAACGTCTCCGTCCATGAGATTAGGTCTCTCCGTTCTCCATTTCTTTCGACCTTGTAGACTACTGAGGTACTCCCTTTTCCACCTCTCCCAGAATGTGTTGGCCATGCTTTGAACCTGATGCCACTGACGTCTGAAGATATTACTATCATCAAAGTTACCAGGAGGAACAGGGAGTACAGCAATCTTCTGAGTTAGCAGCATAGCAGGAGTGAGGATGAGAGGTTCGTCTGGATCTGTGGACACTGAAGTAAGTGGTCTGGAATTGACAATTGCAGTTACCTCTGCCATAAATGTTGTCAGGACCTCATGTGTGAGCTGAACAGACCCAAGCTTGAGGAACATTGCGTCAAGGATCCGACGTGTGACACCGATCATCCTCTCCCAGCTTCCCCCCATGTGTGAAGAGTGGGGAGGGTTAAACAGCCATACACAGCCCTGATCAGACAGGTAGTTGGACACTTCCTTGTTGTTGCAGCCTTTGGAACTGATCCCAAGCTCTCGACAGGCTCCAACAAAATTAGTACCCCAGTCTGACCTTAGCTGTTTGACAGGCCCTCTAACTGCAAAGAAGCGTCTTAGAGCGTTAATGAAACTGGATGAATCCATTGATTCGATGACCTCGATGTGTATGGCACGCACGCTCATACATGTGAAGATGATTGCCCAACGCTTACTGTTGGCTAGCCCTCCACGTGTCCTCCTTGAGGTGACACACCATGGTCCGAACACATCCAATCCAACAAAGGTGAACGGAGGATCTGTACTCAAGCGATCAGCAGGCAGGTCTGCCATTATCTGCTCCTCCTCTCTCCCACGCAATCTTCGACATGTCACACAGTTGTAGACCAAACTGCTGACAGACCGTCTTCCTCCAACAATCCAGAAACCAGCACTCCTCAAAGCGCCTTCCGTCAAGTGTCGTCCTTGATGGCAGACTTGCTCATGGCAGTGTCTGATAAGCAAGGAGGTAACATGATGTTTACCAGGCATGATAACTGGCTGACCCTCTTCTGCTGTGAGCTGTGATTTTTTCAGTCGTCCTCTGACGCGGAGAAGACCTTCAGAATCAATGAAAGGACAAAGCTTGCTGAGAGAGCACTGTTTAGGGACCTGACCTCCCTTTTGTAAGCAGTGTATTTCTGCTGAATAGACCTGCCTTTGGACAGCAAGCAAAATTCTGATCCTTGCATGATGCAGCTGGTCTGGACTGAAAAGCAGCTTGCAGTTGTGCCAACCATGGCAAGGACCTTCTTTTGCTGCCCTTGTAAAGGAGTAAGCAATGTGGCAGAGCCTGGCAATAGCTCTGGTGAGTGACCTCCAACTTGAAAATCGCTCAAAGCGTTTACTGCCCAGCTGAAATGACAAATTTGTGGCACAAGTCACTACTTCTTGACGTAGTTCCACATCTGTTGCGGGTTCAACTAGGCTGAAAGCTTCCTGTTTTAAGTGACAATGTTGCTTGTCTACAAGAAAGGCTGGTCCAGACAACCAGGAGGAAGCTGCAAGCTGGTTAGCTGGAATCGCTCTAGTTGCATGGTCAGCTGGGTTGACATCAGAAGGAGCATAGTTCCATTGGCTTTTGTTGGTTGAACGTCTGATCCTTTGTACCCTGAATGTCCAACTCTGCAGACATAACCTCTGCCAGTTCCACTGCAAGAACAGCTGCACAGAGCTCAAGCCTTGGGATGGTGATGTCAGGCTTAGGTGCCAACTTTGTTTTCCCAAACAGGAATCCAACTTCGCTATGTCCTGCAGCATCTGTGACTCTCAGATAAGCAACAGCAGCAATAGCTTTGGTAGATGCATCACAAAAGATACAGATCTCCTTGCTCTGAGCTGCGGAGAGTGGGACCATTGTGTAGGCCCTTGGGATCTTCAACTCTCTTAGGTCTTGAAGAGATGTGCACCACCTCTGCCACTGTTCAAGCTTTTCTCGGGGCAGTGGTGCATCCCAGTCACAAGTCTCAGTGGTGAGTTCTCTCAAAATGAGGCGGCCCTGAACACTGAAGGGAGCAGCGAACCCCAACGGGTCAAATAAGCTGTTGCTAGTAGACAACACACCCCGACGAGTAAAGGGTTTTTCAGCGCAGTCCACACGGAAAGTTAGAGTATCTGTAGCAAGATCCCAACCAAGACCCAGGCTGCGCTGCATGGGAGGGGAGTCCTGAC
>NW_005187517.1:1086247-1088767 GCF_000239375.1 Pundamilia nyererei | reverse complement strand
CGGTTTGAGCACCGTTTAAGCACCGGCACCGTTTCAAAAGTACCGATTTGGCACCGGTATCGGATAAAACCTAAACGATACCCATCCCTAGTCCTGACCCACGTCCAGGTCTTGCAGGTTGCTAGCTAGATCTTCAGCTGGAAATGCCCTCATGACCTCAACACTGTTAGACACAATCTTGTGTAGTCTGAGGTTGGATTGCGCTAGCATGTCTTGTGCACCTTTCAGCACTTTGATGGCATCTTCTGCACTGAGGAAAGATTTCAGGCCATCATCAACATAGAAATGTCTGTGCACAAAGCTCCACACTTCGGGTCCATAGTCCTCTTCACCCTCCATAGCCGTCCTCTTCAGGCCATAAATGGCCACAGCTGGCGAGGGACAGTTACCAAACACATGAACCCTCATGCGGTACTCCAGCACTTTGTCATCAAGTTGGTGGTTACGAAACCACAAGAATCGGAGGTGGTCCCGATGATCCTCCCTCACTAGGAAACTGTGGAACATCTGTTGAATGTCTGTCATCACAGCAACTGGGTCCATTCTGAAACGCATGAGAACCCCAATTAGGGTGTTGTTGAGGTCTGGGCCTTGTAAGAGCACATCATTCAATGAGATGCCTTTGAACTGTGCGCTTGAATCAAAGACGATCCTTATTTTTCCCGGTTTCTGGGGGTGATAGACACCAAAGGAAGGTAAATACCAATACTCTTTGTCAGGCTCTGGTGGAGGAGCTGGCTCAGCGTGTCCATTTTTGAAAATATCCTCCATGAAATCTATGAAATGATGTTTCATCTCCGGTTTCCTATTCAAGGTACGGCGAAGTGACATCAGTCGGCTGAGGGCTTCCTCTCGATTATTTGGTAAACGTGATCTTGGACTACGAAATGGCAGGGGAGCCACCCAGCTGTTGGAATCATCTTTCTTGAACTCCTTGTTCATGATCTGGAGGAAGATTTCATCTTCGATGGAGGGTGCCAGCTTATCATCCTCTTTTGAATGGCTGAAGACCAGCTCACCTAAGCTTGGCCGACTGGAAGTCAGTGTGTCAGGGGATATTAGCTGTTCCTCTATGAACTTTTCTTTGCAGATGATCCTGTTCTCACAAGGCTTGAAGTAGCTTGGTCGTCCATTCTCAAGGACATTGGTCTTGAATGTGTTGACAGTCGGCCGGTGAGCCCCACCGAGACAGACGTCACCGACTATTACCCAACCCAGGTCCACTTGTTGGGCATAAGGTTCGTTGTGACGGCCGTTACGCTGACTGCGCACTTTGTGAACTCAGATGATGTCCCTCCCAAGTAACAAAAGTATCTCAGCTGACGCATCAAGAGGAGGGATCCTGTCAGCAATACACTTGAGATGCTTGTGGCTTTGGGCAGCTTCTGGAGTAGGGATTTCATCCCTATTATTGGGAATCAGGTTGCACTCAATAAGAGTCGACAATGATAAGTGCAACTGTCCATCAGCTGACTCTACCATAAATCCAGAGGCCCTTCTTCCAGCAGTCTCGGTGATTCCTGAGCATGTTTTGAGGGTATAGGGGGAAGCCTCACCCTGGATGTCAAACATGTCAAAGAATGCTGATCTGGCTAGCGACACATTGCTTTGGTCATCCAGCATCACGTATGTCCTCACCTTTTGGTCTGGGCGACCCTTGGGATACACACTGACCAGACAGATTTTGGAACATGATTTACCTTTAAGACCCTCACCACACACGGCTGTGCATGAAGAGGCTGCTATGTCAGTGACACACTTGGTAGGCTCCCCACCATGCTCTGCAGAAGGTGGTCTGGAACTTGGAGCCCAAGGTGCCGGTCCAGGATGGAGTGCTGCAATGTGCCGGTCGCTGTCACACTCAGAGCAGTGGGTGTCAGCTTTACACTCTTTAGCTTGGTGAGTTGCTGAAGCACAACATTTAAAACATATGGAGTGCTCCACCAGGAAGCGTCTTCGCTCTGCAAGTGGTCTTTCTCAAAAGCCTCTGCATTTCCTGAGGGAGTGAGGTTTCTTGTGGAGAGGACACTCTCTGTCTAGATCAACGGTGAGTCCTTTGGAGGACTGAGAGGTGGGGGGGTTTCCTACCTCAGTTTTACTTACAGATAAAGGAGGTTTGGATTTCCATTGTTTGGAGAAGGATCCGTCACCTTTGAACAAAGCTGAACTGAAGTTAGCAAAAGCAAAGCTAGGATCATTTCTCATCTCTGCATGGTTATACACGAAGTCCACAAAAAATGAGAAAGGGGGATATGGAACTTGGTGCTCCCTCTTATAGCGAGACCCCTGAGTTATCCACTGTTCTTGGACATTGTGGGGCAGTTTCTCCGCTATAGGGTTTATTCCCCTTGCAGTGTTTAGGAAGCTGAGCCCTGGTAAATATCCCTCTTGCTTAGCAGCTTCGATCTCTAGGAGCAGGTCTCCGAGTTCTTGAAGCTTCTGGTGATCTCTATTTGAAAGCTTTGGGAAGTGGTTCAATCTATCGAAGAGAGAAGCTTCAATGGCCTCTGGAGAGCCATA
>NW_005187517.1:1083250-1085536 GCF_000239375.1 Pundamilia nyererei | reverse complement strand
AATTTGAATTTGAATTTGAATTTGAATTTGAATAATAAGGACCTTGGCTGAATCCATGAATCTCTTTCTGTAAGATAAGGCTGTGAGCACTAACCACTGAGGTACTGTCCTACTTGACTTCCATCAGGAGAACCAGGACATTTTTTTGTGACCTGAGGGTCCTCATGCCCTGTGTTGCTATAATATGACTGCTCAGCACTCAAGTTGAGCAGTGATATTGCAGCAAACAAGCGTGAGTTGGCAGTCCTGTCAGAAACCACACATCGGGCAGGGTTCTCAGGTCTCTATCACAGCTGTAGATGTTACGCTCATGCTGCACTGTTCATGGGCAGTTTGGTCTCACAACAGTTTATGAAACACCAAATTCTTCTTTTAAATGTGAGTGAACAGGAATTTGTTAGTAATTGATTGCTGTTCTGTCCTCACTAAGCGTTGTCCTCGTGAACGTAGACTCAGCTATACAGACAGCTAAACACTCTCCTAATCAAAATCCAGGGAACAGGCCAATGTGTTGAGTTGGATGATTTAATAAGGAAAAAGTGCGAAACTGTTGACAAAACCAGAAATAAACCAATAAAAATGTTGCCTCAATATACAGTATAACAAACACATATTCAAAAATATGAGTACAATATTTATCTTCTTAGTGAGTGCCCGAATAAAACATCAAATGAAATCACACTCATGATCAAAACGTTAAAGAAACCACATGACATATGAGCTAGCTTAACCTTACTAGCTTAGGTTATACATGCATTCAAATTAAATTCTAACTACAAACTATATCACGCCTTCACAACAAATAATAATGCACACAAGTTGTCTCAGTGATAACAAACAATATTACTCACAGATGATGCCGTTTATCAGCTTGTGAAGGCATGGATGGCAACAGATTAACGGAGGTGAAACTGCCTCTGGCTCGATCTTACAGAGTAAAAAAAATACACAAAAACAACCACTAGAGGGCAAACTGCTGCAGAACAGAAAATACCTAATGCCAGCATAATTGCAATAACAAATATATCTCATGTCCAACCAACTGTTTTCTTTACAAAAAGCAGGGAGTTGTCAACATAGCAACCAAGAAAACCAAGTTTTAAAAGATATGACAACCACTGGATTTTAACCCAAGCCATGCGAAGTGTCTAAACCTAACCTGGTAGTTTTTAATGTTTAAACCTAGTCACAGTAAAATTTTGTAGTTGTTAAGAACATATTTTAAAATCATGCAAATGATGTATGACAAAAGCAGTGACATGTATGATATGAACCTGGGTCTCTGGTGTTGGAGTCAAGATGGCCTGCCTCTCCTCTACAACATTTTACGTGCCTTTTATTGAGTAATAATAATAAAAGGTAATAATAATAATGATAAGTGTATGACAGCATCCAGGTTTGCGCTTATGCTATGCTTTGATTCATACTCCTAGATGTGAGGTGCATCCATAGCTTTGGCTAAACCCAAGGATCTGTTAGGTCCCATTAGTCCCACATTATTTGCATCTGTATTCTGATTACTTTCTTCCCTGGTGGACGTAGTGGATACATTTCAGCTGTACAAGTGCCACTACATACAAGTGACATACTGGGATCAATTCAATTTAATTCCATTTTTTTATACAGCGCCAATTCACAACTGCAGTCACACAATACAATTTGACAGCCTACAATAATATATACAGAGAAAAACCTAACAATCATATGACCCCCTATGAGCAAGCACTTTGGCGACATTAGGAAGGAAAAAACTCCCTTTTAACAGGAAGAAACCTCCGGCAGAACCAGGCTCAGGGAGGGGCGGCTATCTGTCGCAACCGGTTGGGGCAAGAGAATGAAGACATCATGTGACATCATGATAATAACATGTGTAGAATGTTAAATAAACCCTTTTGACCCCGATGAAGGCCACAAGCCGAAACATGTTGCTCAGTCAATAAAGTTGTTCCTCTTCCTCTTAAGTGTTGCTGGAGTCCCTGCATTGTGATTTTTTTCATCCTCTCCACGCACCTTGGAAGCATGTGAAGTTGTGCCAGAAAAATGTTTGCTGTGAAATAAACCTTTTTGTACAGGTTTTGTAGCGTTCTGGATACAGAGGGGAAACACACATATGGCATTTGAGTATGAGTGATAAAATATTCTCATTTAAAATAGTGTCCAAAAAGTCCATACTAGAGATGGCACGATACCACTTTTTTTATGTCCGATACCGATACCGATATCATAAATTTGGATATCTGCCGATACCGATATGAATCCGATATAGTGTTTTTTAATCAACAAAAC
>NW_005187517.1:1072092-1081412 GCF_000239375.1 Pundamilia nyererei | reverse complement strand
GTATCAGACCGATACCGATACGTAATATCGGATCGGTCCATCTCTAGTCCATACTAAATGATATTATCAAAATGATATTATTGCTCATAATACTAATATTGAGAAACTCTGTTAATGTTAGCCTGCAGTGAGTGACATGGCATGGAGTGAAGTTCCCAGCATGAATTATTATTTCCATCCAGCTCTGAGTGTCTGTGCCTAATTTACATAGAAAGGGAGGAGAGGATGTTATCTTTTTCCTCAGATCTCATTTTCTTTTTCTTTCTTCTCATCATGCTGTAATTCTCTGGGCTTGACAAAGAAGTAAAAAAAAATGAAAAAGAAGTCTGTGCAAACGCTTGTTTTGTCCTGCTGATCCAACACAGAAGTAGCTGAACATTGACACCACTTTTTTCTCAGAGTTGACCGACACCCACAGACTGGAAGAGAAGTGAAGTCAATGAAATTTCATTGAAAAGTAGTAGAACAGAAGTGCAAAAGGAGTGGGCTGTCACTGGCATTCAACATGGTTGGCAAACCAAGGAGCTCGCACACATCCGTTTGGCCTTTTTTTCTTTTTAGGATTATATGTGTTTGGATGTATATAATATATGTTGTAAACCTTTCAGGAAGAGTCATCGGCAAAGATCGACCCCGATCTACTAGATGGTAAACTAGTAGCATCAAATCAAAGCATAAACATTAGCATCATATTGTGTAGAGACAGTGTACCACTGTCTCTACACAATATGATGCTAATTTTTAGAGACAACACCTGTCACAATCTCTTTATATTTTATTCTCCTTCTTTTTCCTATCTGTCAACATCAGCATATGTTTTATATTGTGGGCATTTGTAGTGACTCAGAGTGAAGGCAGAGTAGAGGGGAGAAACCAGCCATTTTTCCCTCTGCCCTTCCTTTCCTATGTCTCTCTTTGCCAGTTTGTTCTGCTCCATTAAAATCACCACTTGCTGTCAAAGAGCTGGGCAAAGGGCCAAAAAGGCCAGGGGCTCATGAGGTTGGGATTGGAGCGTGACAGCCAGACCCAGGCGAAAGACTTTCAAAGCATTTTTAACTGGTGTTGCATATTATGGTGGCATCACTGCTGAGCATAAATTGTAGTTTCGAAAGCTAACACAAAGCTATTTATCCGCTTGGCAACTGGGAAAAGAAAATATGAAAATCTTTGGAAAGGAAATTTATGAATTTCTAAATAAATATTGCACATGTCAGAAAATAATTAGTGAAAACATGTAAACGACTGGAAATGATGTAGGGCCAGCGAGCAATTTTTCCTCATTTCTGTGTTTAGGATTATTTGGGAGGGCCAGAAGTCATGGTCTGATGACTCACTGGAGCCATACCTAGCACCACTTAGACCCTTCCTCTAACGCTATCTTTAGCCTCAGTGGTTCTCCAGCTGGATGATAAACACACTTACAGTTACATCAGCCAGCAGTTAGCTGGCTAGCTATACTTTAATCTCTCAGATACAGAAATATCATAATTCGGAGACTCATTTGATTTTTGTTACTTTACTTTTCAAACAAATATAAGATGGAAAATAGGTGTTATACAAATATTTGTTCAAGATAACAAGATTCACAAATAATCTGTTGCCTCCACATTTATCTGCTCATCCTACCAACGTCTTTGCACCGTCACTGGTGGTGCATGCCAAACAATGACTGTAAGTGCTTCTGCCTGTATTCATAGAAAAGTTGGTTAGTTTATTACTTTATAACTGAAATTAAAGAGGTGAGGCTAATGTAATTTTGTATGGCATAGCCTAGAAACATTTAGGCATGGTTAAAGCTGTTTCAGCAGTCAGACCTCAGGTCTTTAAGGCATAATATTAGGAGTTTAATCCTCTGATTTCTAAGCCACCAGAGTTAATATGATATGATAGGGAACTATAAATGATGAATTATGTGTGACATTATTAAAGTGCTAAAATAAACGCAAACAGTAATGACAAAGTTAAAATAATTTGGATTTTTATAAATTATATTGGTAACTGAACTTGAAGAAAGAATGGAAATATGACACTTTTCTTGCACTAAGAAAAATGTCTACTGTAAAAATAATTGAAATAATGTTTAAATAATTTTGGATACATATAAATATTTTCTATGGTAAGGGTGGGGGTGGGGGCAGTCATTTAAATAAGTAATGGCCTTCTTTGATACCCCACTGCCTCGTTGTCTCAACTTGCACCCACATTCTAGGAATGAGCTTTGACTGTGTATCGATTTTAAACAAATAAACACTAAAATTAATTGTTGAGCCTTATAGTAGGTGAGTACAAGTAGGACTGAGACATGCATTAATTGCTCATTTTAATTGAACAGTTGTCTGGAATTTGAGTTCAGTTTAGCTAATGTCTCTATTTCAGTGTCACTGTTGTACACGCCAGTATGGCAGTGAGCCATGTGCATACCATGACCCTGATACCAAAGCAACTAAATGCATCAGAAAGCCATCAATCTATATATACTAATTTACATGTGTGCTTTTCCTACCGCGACATGTCAAAATGTCTGCAGTGAAAAAGCCTTATTATGCAGCCAGAATGGGTTGAGTGGGTACTGTTGACGTTTTGACACTTTTTTTTTCCTGCCATTAATGCTGGCCGCAGTTGGAATCCACTGTACCTGCTGTGAATAAAGCCAGTACCAGCTGCTGTTTTCTGTGAAAGAGACATCTATAAACTTTAAAAAGCCACCTTTTTAAGCTCACAGGGGGTGAACGCTGGATATTTAAGACACAGAATATCTTCAACAAGCAGTTGTGAGGATAATACACTTTAAGGTTTTTCTCCAATGATTGGGATGAACGGCAGAGTGACAGAGAACGATGGTTAAGGATTTATACATTGTTGAGGAACACTTTGGATCATATACATAAGGAGAATGGGCTGACTACAGAAAATTATTGTGAACGGATTTAATTAGCCGTGATCATCCTTCACTGTCAGTCGTTTTGTACACAGCTGGTGTAATGTTGATTTACATAAACCCGGCTGTTGATTTGAGACTCTGAACAAATGTGTTCTGTCAAAAATGATTAATAGATCATTTTTTAGTGGCTAAACAAAGACTGTGCTTCTACTTATTTAGAGAATACACATTTGTTTATTAGTTTATTAATGTTTTCAAACCATCAGATTTTCTCTTTATTTCTGGCTGTCTGGGAGGTTGAAACCTTTGATTTCAGGTTATTTTATGCGATCAAAAGTATTACTCCTAGTAAAGGAGTAGTTAAAGGGACTTTTAAGGAGACTGGTGTGCTGGTCACAAAATCATTATCTGTGAGCACTGTACTATCCACTGTGGGGAAAAATGCATAGCAGTGCCAATGTGAGGTCTGGTTTCTTCATGTGTTTGTCTAATGAGTCATATCCCCTGAAGGAAGGCCGTGATGACCACAATCTATCCTTGACAGCATCTGCAAAGACACTCACTCTGTCTCAAAGCAGTGTGGGTCAGTGTTTGTGCACTAGCGTGGGTGGGGTATGTGCTGTACAATGTGTATATGTACATGCACAGATTTGCTAGTGTGCCAGCAGGCCTGTATAGTACTATCAGCTCTTGTGTAACATTACAAAAAGCATTACTGTCACCGTTGGAGCAAAAATCACCGCCAGTCTGAACCCCATTACAAACATTACGCATGTGTTTGCAGTAATTAAGCTGCAATTGGCACTTTAGCACTGACACTTTTTAATGTGTTTTTAATCCAGTGTGTTATTTACAATGTCTCTCTGCTGCGTTTCCATTTATTCCATTTATTCATACACTGCCTCTTTGGAACAAACAGAGCAGTTCACAGAGGCACCCCTGGGGTTTCAAAAAACAGAAGTTCCAAAAGTTTTGACGTGTTTCAAATGTTTTGACGTGCCAGTGTGGGATACGTGACGAAAAAGTAATTGTGGGTTAAAAGTCGAAAGCACTAATGCTCAGTCTGGCAACCTGGTTCAGTGCGAGTGTAGTGTATCCTGTTTTTATTTACAGAAGAAAAAAAACAAAACCGTGGGGAAGGTGTTAAGATGTTGGATGGGCATTTTTGACTAATTCTCAATTCCAGAGGTTGCTTACTGAAAGTTCTTCATCAAACTTTATAAGTAACATAATTTTACAAAGTGGAATGTATGGGTTAGGTTAATTTCCCATAGGTGTGAATGTGAGGGCGAGTGGTTGTCTGTGTCTATGTGTTAGCCTTGCGACAGACTGGCAACCTGTCCAGGGTGCACCCTGCCTCTCGGCCTAAGACAGCTGGGATAGGCTCCAGTCCTCCCCATAACCCTGAAAAGGATAAGCCGAAGAGAATGGATGGGTATGTATGTAAGATGGCTCACTTTAAATTGTCTATAATGAATTTTATAATGTGTGGATTTGTAAAACCATCCAATATTTCTACCAATAAGACTGCTCCATTGCTGTAACCCCTGGAAATATCGCCATATTACAACCCCAATTCCAAAAAAGAAGGGACGCTGTGTTAAATGTATATACAAACAGAAGGCAATCATTTAAAAATCCCATAACTTTTCGTTCACAGTAAATGATAGTAAATATATCAAATATTTAAACTGAAAAAATGTACTATTTTAAGAAATAGCTTATTTCAGCTTATTCTCAGCAATACTTCCCCAAAAGGTTTAGACGGGAGTAACAAAAGGATGAAAAAGTAGTAACAAAAAAATGCACAAATTAATTATTTGTGGCAATTTCAGACTGAAGTGATGCAGTGAGTAGCAAGTTTGTTTGTGAAGTGGCTTCTTCTAGCAAAAGATGAAGACACGGGATTAGTTCAAGGTTACTCGAGGCAAAAGTCGGATACACCCAGTCTCAGCAGACACACGCAGAGCGCAATGGCAGGAGCATCGTTTCCTCCTGGAAGTGAGCAGGCAAAAAAAAGGCTACAGTCCTCACCTTCTAAAGAGGCTGGGCTTGACATGACCACCGACGGACCGGGCAGTTGGAGGCTGGCAGCAGAGAGTTCATGAGTCCCAGAGCCAAGTCTAACAGGGCTGATGCCAGCTTGTCTGAGATAATCGAGATCACTGGCAGTTGACCCTAAATCTGTGCCATATTTCAAAAAACATGTTTATTTAATAGGAAACTGTATTTGAAAGTCCATTTTTAAAATGCTGGATCAAAGACTCAGGACCATGACATATGATCGTGAACCAGAGTATGGCCAATAATACACAGATGTTTTTATAATCATCGTGACCATAATGTTTCCTCAACATTGCAGACAGTTGAGTAGTTCGGTTGGAGCTGCCCTTTTTACATCATTCATCAAGAAACCTTAACGTGACCAAAAACTGAGATGAGAAAAATCTGTTGCATATTCAAACATTTTCAGGAATGTTAATAAAGGTTTCATGTTGGAGGGGTGTGTGTTCTTGTATACCTGTAAGAACATAAAACAAGCGTAGAGTTTGTTCTGGCAATCCAACACATCAGGCTACAATCCGATCTTTAAGTCTGACGTCATTAACCGTGTCTGAGCCCAAACTCAGCTGCAGGTCCATAAGTCAAACGATCACTGCGTCCAAATCCTTTCATCTTTAATAAAATGATCAGTGTGGCCGCTCTACCAGGTTTAACAATTAAGTTTAACATCCAGGCATCCATTAAAACAGAATTCATGAAATTTAACGGAGATAGAAGTTAGCAGGAAGTTAGCTCACTAGTTTCCATCTAAATATAATATACCATGTTCTGACTGAGAGATTTCTGAAATATCCGACATAAATGAAGACAGGAAACTAAACAGCAGTGATGTTTGTAGGGTTACTGAAGTTTGGCTAGCTGGTATATAACGATGTGCTACGTGATCGCTAGCGACACAGCTATGTTAGCATAATGTAAACAGTGAAACTAAGTTTTTTCTACTCGATAAAAGTTAACGTGACGGTTAGAGACAAATGCAGTCACATGGATGGACGATGCTGTAAGCGGACCAAACTTCAGCCAGGAGAACAACTGAGATAATCTGCTGCATGGGCTGGGCTGTAGTAACATCGTAAGGGTTTAAAAACTTAGCTTTAAAATGGATAGCGGTAATAAGGCCAACAGTGATCACTGACTGTTTTTAGATTAAATAGAACAAGAGACAAAGCATTAAAAAAGGTTAAAAACACAGCAGCCTTATTAAACACAGAGTAGTTTGGACCCAGAATCAGAATTTATCACGTCATCACTTAAAGACCAGCTACCAGCAAGATCAACTAATATCAATGCAACCTACATCAGTTGACGGGCTCAGCTGATACCTTTCTGCAAGTCCAATTGGTTATCTTATTTGAGGTGTGCTATTTAAGCAGCTTTAGTCTGTCCACAGTTGCTGCACATCTGCAAACGGTCTAGAAAGCCACCTTCCTTCATGTTGTATCTGACGCGTACCATATCATGTCATGTCATATCTACTGTCTGCTCTGCGCATGGTCTTGCTGCCAAACTCCCTGTCTCCAAATTTTGTTTATGCACGAGAAATGTACATGCCATCAAATATAAGTAACTGCAGATGGAAGCATCACCTCTACTGTAACTTTGAACTCCTAAGAATCAAATACTGTTTCTTTCTTTACATTCAAGGAAAAAATATTATTATTTTTTATTTGGTATCCGTGCCGGTTCTCATAGTCCCAAGAGGGATTTCTTTGTGTCTTTCTGTAATTAGATTAAGTTAAGTGATGTCATTCCACAATGTAATATAAAAATGTTATACGGAGACCAAAAGGGAAAGCCTTATCGCTCTCTTAAACCCTTTGGAGGAACAAATAAGAATGTTTTGGAAAGCAGAATTCGGCCTGAGGGCCATTGATTGAAAAGCCTAATTAAACCAATGACGCACGAAAACGAATCTGATGTGAGCTGTAGCCTGGAGCTGCTTGCCAGAGGTCATTAAAAGCCTTTAAATTTGGATTTCCAAAAAAGAGAGAGACACTTTTTGTGTATTTTAGTCAAAGCCACAAAAATAAACATTAACCATACTGAATGTTTTCTCTGGATTCAATGATTCTAGCATTTTCAAAATGTCATTGCTGTTAATGCACCAGTACAGCAGACCCCCTCCGGTCGTTCCAACATTCGGAACTGACAGACTGCATCCATTAAGTTTATTTTAACACTTCATGCAGCAACTTGCCATGTGGGGTGGAGGTGGAGGCGGGGGGTGATATGAGTTTCCCTGTCAGGCTGTTATTTTGTATTTCTCACTCAACTCCTTCCTTGAATCCGTTTGAGGGAAGACTCTCCAAACATCTGTCCTATTGTACCTAGAGTCATCACATTGGCGCTAGGACAGGAGGCTGTGCTCGTCTTTAGAGGTGTTCAGATGCTACTTCATAGGAAGTAATTTGTTTAGACCATGCTGAAGTCATTAATGGGCACATCTGATAGTAACTATCAATTCCCAGGAAAAGCACTGAGGAAAAGTCAAAATGTTCATTTTTCCCTTTCCAACATTGAGTCCAGCAGTTTTACTTTTTTCTTTCTTTCGTCTTTTATCTCTTGTGTAAAGTTGAGGCTCTTATTAAATTATTATTTTGGCAAACACTGATTTGACTACATATCTGACAGATAAAGAAGGAGATGGAGGAAATAAATACATAACTTCTTGTTTATTGTTTGTTTTTTAGCCACAGCAGGTAACTTGACATATGTGCGTTTCTCTTCCCAGTTTCAAACCAGAAATATTTCACTGGTTAGGCAAATGACTATGGAGCAACTTTTTTTTTTTAAATATAGTGAAAATAATGAGGTCTTGACAGCCAGGAATGAACAAGGAAGAGAAACAAAAGCATTTGCTTGCTGCTGATTAATGTCAAACATTTGTTTCTTTGCTCTTGTCCCCCCCCCACCTCTGTTTTTAAAAGATGTTCATAATTACCCACAAACGTTAACATGCCAGGGTAACAATACAAATACACGAACTGAACTCAAACAACATGTTATAGCATAAAATGGTCATATACCCATTCATTAACAGGAAAGAGCGTCATATACCCATTCATTAACAGGAAAGAGCATGAGTTTCATAAAAGAGAAGTACACAGGCAACTGCATATTTTTTAATTAGCTTAATGGGCTAAAGTCCTGTTCAAATCCTTAGCATCCACCAGAGCTATAGCAGTAGGCTTACATCCACCCCAATTTTAATGCAAGAACTATGAGGACAAAGTCACTGGACATGATTTGAAAAGTTTGATTTACCAATTAATGGAAGTGTGTTTGTTTAGCTTGTGATTACCAGGACACCAGTGTGCTTGTTTGAATGTGAATGCTGCAATCAAGTGAAGACAGTGGCTGAAGACCATGGCATGTCCACTATTATTGCATTATTGATATTGAGCAACAAGATAGTGTTAAAATGGCAATAAGAGGGAGTCAGTCTGCTATCAGTTTGTAAGTCTGTTGGGTCAAGTCGGCAGTTAAACAGAAATTCTCATGATTCCAGCTACAACCTCCCAGTTATAAAACATACATTTCTCCACAAATAGAGACGTGATCACAATCTGTCTGCATTTAGAGATTAGATTGTGCACTGCAAAACTCAAAATCCTACGTATCTAATTATTAATCTAGTATTTGTCTTATTTGTTCTCAAAATAATCTTGTCATACTTAAAATAAGACACACTTAGCTACAGAGTAACATTTCAGTAAGATATAGGGACTTGTTTTTAGACAGTGCATCTTGAAACTGGAGAATTTTCACTTGTTCCATTGGCAGATTATTTTACTTAATACAAGATATTTTTGCTTGAAATAAGTGAAAAATCTGCCAGTGGAATAAGTGAAAATTCTCCAGTTTCAAGATGCACGACAATTATTTTGACAACAAATAAGACAAATATACTTGGTAAGATTTTTTTTGGTAAGTTTTGGTAAGTTTTTGCAGTGTGGTTGTTTGCAAACACTCTCCAGTCTGTCTGAGAGTGATTATAGTCAGTCTGAGTCAAGTGTAAAAACAGGTTGCTTTTCACCACTGAACTGTTGCATTCACCTTGTAATTGGAGGTTTGTCATGCAACTGGGTGATCACTTTTGACAGTCGGCTGCTAAAACTGCTTACAATCAGTCACAGAAGAGAAACAAATTGAATGCAGCCACTGGTTTTTCAAGTCGCAAAGAAGTTGCTATCTGACTTTACTCTGGTGTGACTGAGCTATAAGAAAGAAATTACAATGAAAGAAAAATGACATTGTAATGCTAGGTGCTACAGAGAAAACATTGAATCTGTTAACTTAATCTGTTTGGGATTTCTCTTTATTATTGCAGGGTCTTTACCTTACAATATGTCACACCATGAGGTGACAAGGCATT
>NW_005187517.1:1061380-1072006 GCF_000239375.1 Pundamilia nyererei | reverse complement strand
TTAGATGAGCATTCCCAAACAACACGCATTTTTACCTACAACATGGTAAGTGATTTAGACCTCACAGGGTTACTGAAAAACACAATATTAAAGTTTGACAGTTCATATCTGCAGTGTGTCAAACAGCTAGAAGTCACAATTGGAGCCGTGACCCCCCCTTTGCCTTGACACACACAATCTCTGTCTTATGTAATCATGTATATGTCAAGATTACGTGCTGTGTATGTGCAGTGTGGCTTATTTCCACACTTGGGAGCCATATAAAAAGCAATCCATTCGCCGCCCTCCCACCCTTGTCACCTTTTATCACACGTTATTTATGGCTGCATAGAAACTCTGCGGCTACATTATACTTATTTACGCTCACTCTACCAGCACTTTGAGAAAAGAAGCCATGAATTAGAGGCCGACACACACGCTCACACACCAGGCACAGGGAAGTGTAGTAAAAAAAGAAAAAAGAGAGAGCAGGGGAAACACAACACACTTGTGCTCTCACTCCCATTTGCCCTCAGGTCTTGTGAATGTAAGGAATTCACAGCGAGGGGTGGAGGGGAAAAAAAGCTGTTTGCTAGTGCTGCGTCTGCTGTTGTGCAGATGGAGAGATGTGCTATGCAAAGTCACACACACACACACACACACGCGCACACACACACACACATGCAGCTGGCAGGAGGCTTTTGAACCAAACACATACACAGTGCGCATACACACTGGATTCATCAGTGCACACAAACGCAGATGAAACACAAAAATAAGTGTTTGCAAATAATGCCCAAATATGCAGAAGCACACACACACAAAGCCACATACAAAGCGGGAGGCCTTGCAAATAAACCCTTAGATGCTTCTCATCCAGCATGTTCTAACACAAACTAACTGCCGTAAGGCAACACAGTCAGGTCACGTTTTCAAACTTTGTTTAATAATAATGATTTTAATAATTTACCTGGAAGCAATTATTTGCATGGTTTAGGAACGGGAATGATTACATCCTCTTGTCTTTTGTCATAATTTGCCATTTTCCCTGTGATTTGTGCAAACCAACTTTGTTGTTAGATCGGTTTTAAGTTGGGTGTGTGACGTAAGGGGTGATTCAAAGACAGGACTTGAATGCCATCCAAGGACAGGGAACAGGGCTGTTTCTTAGAGCCGGATTACCAGCTAGGCAAAGCTGGGTAAGCTATCCAATGGTTCCACATCATGGACCCAGAAAGTGATTTTTTAGAGTGAGATCATTTGAGTAACTGTAAATTCATTAAAACTTTGCATACAGTGGAAAAGAAAGTCTTTTCTGCCAGCCCCTCTATTTTGTGGCTCTGGTTTAGTGTAGGGCTGAATCGGTGACAAAGGGCAGCCCTGGCAGAGCCCATCATCAAGTTTTTTCCCCACATGCTTAGTTTCATTTTCACCTGTTTATTACTTTCAGTTTTACTTGCTGGTGAGGGTTAGACATTTAAGGATTGGGAAATGATTGTGGTTTAGGTTTAAAAGCACTGCATACTGGCAACCCTTGAAGTTAAAAAATAATGAGTTGGGAATGACAATCTAATCACGCTAACGCCATAACCCAGAGCATCACCCACTACTGCCATAAAGCACCAATGGACCATTCTATAGTAACATTTGTGGGTTCACCTACATTGAAGAACTCATATGGTTGAAATGTGAATTCTTATGGTGCTACTGACTAGTCTTTCCTAGTGTCCAACTTGACGTAACACTTCAAAATCCTCCCTGTGTAGTTCCCATACACTTGCAACACTATACACCAAAGCATGTCACCAATGTTGTTTTGACTGTTCCATGACGTCTTTACGGGGAGTCAGTGTGAAGAAATGTAGTATAAGAAGTTGATCATAAAATGTAATCAGGAGAGATTTAAATTCCACCACAGAAGCTCTTCTGTACCTGACCTCTGATATCCTTTTGGAGGGGGAGTTAATCAGAGAAGATAATTGCCCCACAGGGGTCAATAAAGTACAACAAACTCAGGGTTTTTGGGTAGCTTTTCCCCTCAAGTTCCTGCCGTACTTGTTTCCATGAGTGCTGGCTTGTGTTCACTGAACCCAAGTGTGGTGGAAAGTTAAGTGAGAACACAAGCGTCTTTCACAGAACACCTTGGGAAGTTTACTTTTCATGCATGTTTGTGTGTTTTCGCGACAAAGAGAGGGAGCTGTTGTGGGCGAGAGAGCTCTCAGTAGGCAGTTTGCAATAATGTATACAGACACACTTTCACTTGTGTAAAAAGAAGGAAGCACATTAACCTTAATTGCATCTGACTTTACTCTACTGACCTAGTGAAGATAAGGAAATGTTAACATCAACAACAGGAAAACTATGTCTTCACTGAGACTTCAGATATGCCAGCACTCGAAGTTGCAAAAGATGAAAATGCACAGTATGTGACTCAAGAACTGAGCAGCAGAACTCTTTATCCTGCAATCAGTGGGGATCCAAGAAATAAAACAAATGGAAACTCTGCTAAATCGTTTGCTGCTATGCAATGTAATGTTTTGGCTCCAAATATTGCCTGTGGGCAGCAGCATGAGGCTAATTGAGCAGTTTAATGTGGACTGTCTTACATCACTGATGCTGTCTCTTTCTCTCTTTGTGAAAACATTGTAAAAACCACTTTTGATGATTTTCATGTCTTAACATGAAAGCAAGGATTCGTCTCTGTGGACTGAGAAAAATACACAGCGAGCGCTGCCGCTGTCTCAAGCCTGACTGAATATTTAGTTGTTGTTTTAATTCAGTAACTAGTACCAGGGTAGTGCAATTGCTGCCAAAGCAGAACACACTTTTACAGGTGAGTAGTTCTTATTTGTGGGAAACGCGTGAAACTTCCTGGGGCAAAAACAACACATGAAGAATGAGTCACACTGATCCCAACACATGCCAACATTTTGTTATTATCAAATCAGCATCAACAGCACAGGATTTCAGAAAGTGGCTTTCTGGGGGAGGTTTCACTGGTCACAGTGCACTACCCTGGATACAGCAGAGGTCACAAAACCTTTATTTTAGGTATGATGCTACTCAGTCATGTAATGATTATGTGAATTTTAAGTACCTGGTTCATTTACTTATTTATTTTACCATGAAATTGTTTAAGCTACAGACTGTACAAAACTATCCTATAATTACTACACTGCATAACAACTATTACTATCTTTTTTAAATGGCCAGATGCTGAATCCAAAAGTTCATCCACTTAATAGTTTTCTCAAAGATTCAACAAAATTGCAACAGTATCTGTAATCTAATAATAACTGGAAAAAAAAAATTAGCGAATGAGAACAGATTTCAGGCAGGCTGACATCTATCTTGTGAAACTTTTCATCTTTTCATGGTGCAAAAAAACCTAAAAAACAAAGATCCCCCTTTTTTATGACATATTTATACAAAAACATATAATTAGTTAAAGAACATTTAAATGATAAAAACGGAAACATTTCATGCCTGAACCTAGTTAACATTCAACATTTGAACGCTTTCTTCCACAGTGTGTTTCTTGAATGTAAGCAACCAAAGACAGATCTGTAAGAAAACTCTTGCGGTTGGCTGCGCCCCATAATTGAGGTGTTTATTGGTAGTTATTTGCCCTAAAATGTAGGAGAACTATTTGAAATTACAATAATGGAGGTCATTATTGGGATCTCACATTCTGTCTCAGTCCCATTAGCAACCACGGGCTGGCTAAGCATACACATACAGTAGTAATCTAAATATACAGATACAGTAGTATATTCAAGCCCTTACACTCAAATACACACACACACACACGGGGACTGTGACAGGTAAATGAACACTACCACGATTACTAAGGAAGATAAAGTTATTTTCTCATTTCCTTTCCTTCACTCCACCCATGTGTATACCATCCTGTCAGGAATCTGTGACATTACTCAAATACTTCTTTAAACATTTAAATGGTGAGATGAAAATAATCCTGTTTAGTACTTTGTGAACGTTCACATTCATTTATCTATTTTCAAGTGCTAATAAGGGGTTGGTCTGCAACTGCAGCTATTTCTGCAAAGCAGCCCAAACAAGTTCTTCAGCTCTTCCGTCAAGATCTTGGAGCACTCATAGGGTACACGAGTTGTTAAATGCTCATCACTCTTTTCTCTGTTATTTACAAATTAAATATCTTTAAAGACAGAGAATAACGAAGGCCTGAACTTTACTTGGTAAGTGACAAAGCAAAGCTCTCTTCTTTGATGATGAAGCCCAGAGTAAGGTAACTGCTGTTTGGTAAGGATGAGATCCAATGACTTGGCCAATCTAAGCTGAAAATTATTCATTATTTTTAATATAAATTTTTTTTTCATTTATTCTTCTTTATTTTTTAAACAAGTTTACATACTTTTTAAAAAAGCAAAGCTAACTTATCACATTTTACAGTGTACTGTTTGCACTGGCTGCGTTCCTGAAAGGGAAAGATTGTCAGACCACAGATTCTACCCAGGTACATTGAGTACCATTTGCAAAATGCAATGTAAATACACTCAGTTCTATTCACAGACTTGCTGTAGTATAAATAAGTTGGCGGAACATTTGGTATATGCACATATTAAGAAATAAAATTAAAGAATCTCAAAGCAGCTTCGGCCTAGACTAATCACTGGCTAAATCTGGCAAAATGATGAGCCGAGGGATTTCAGTGTATGTTGTTTTTAACTTGAAGCCCAAGATTCCTTTCTCTTACTAGGTGTGAACTTGTAAGCTGCACAGGCTCAACAATACCATATGGCTGCTGAAATCATGTTACTGTCATCAAGAGTGTTTCTGTGAAGCAGATAATCTGTGGATGTGAACTGAGACGTGAAGAAACCCATTCCTGTATTATCTTAAATTACATATGACTGATGAAAAATGAATGCATATCAAAACGGAGTGTTTTATGCAATTCGGTGACTACATTAGTGTCAATATGTGTTAAAACATGTTAACAAATTGTTTAGTTTAGCACATTCCAACAACTTCTCTAGTAAAATATGCAAGGCAAGGCAAGGCAAGTTTATTTGTATAGCACAATTCAACAACAAGGTGATTCAAAGTGCTTTACAGAGACATTAGAAACAAAAACAAATAAAAAAGCATGATTTAAAATTGATTAAAACAAGCAAACAAACAAACTAATTAACAAACAAACAAAACAGTATATAAAATCAAAACAGATAAAATCAGAACAATAGATAAAATCAGTAGTTAAATGTAAGTTTTGAAATTTAATCTTAAAAGTGTGGATTTGGTGCTATGCAGTGTTTTATAAGCAATGTGAATAATCCAACAGACTAACCGCGTGAGATTACGCGACATGTTACGCCTCGGGAGTGAGAACGCTCTGGTCAGTAACATCTTGGAAGCCTCTTGGCAACCACCTGTTGCTAGGGACATAAGGTGTGTGTGTGATTCTCTACCAGCTGGCAAAAAATCTCCTTATGATTACTTTAGCTATTGTTGTGATTGTAGTTTGAATGACGTGTTTAGTGACATGTCTACAACAACACTGTGTAGCTATTTTCCGAACTTTAGCAAAACTGTGACAGAAACCAGAAATGGAGACCATTTGCCTTCAAAGCAAAACTTGCTGAGGTACAACGCAAACTTTAAACATGAACTGTTTCCATTTTCAGTTTGCATCGCAGCTTATCAAGTTGTACAATTGCTCGGCTAATAGTTAGTATTTGCAGACGAACATGAAAAACAACAGGCAACCATGTCAATCTGTTAACAACTAAAAGCAGTCACTAGGAAGTTTGGTGCAGCACTTTCTCTGCAACCAATTTGAACAAGCAAGAACTAGCAGCTTCCAGGAACTACTCCCAACTATTTGGGGAATACGTTTCCCTAGCAATCGGTGGTTGTATCTCTGTGGAATGTATGGTGGCTAGTTTATACATTTATGCATTTACAATATGGTGGCTACAGTATGTGTTTGTGTGAGTGTGTGTTTGTGACTGGCAGGCTCAGCTGTGTTTCCACCAGGTTAGCGACACTGTAATTCAGCCAGGAACAGAGCAGTACTCGTGCCATTCGAGGACAGATAGAGCCAATTACTGAAGAAACAAAGAACACACTTTCACATTTCCACATGATAGGCTGCCAACATACACAGTGGCCATATTAATCATATTTAATGTGCTACAGGAAATTTCCCATCACGCGAATGTGTGTGATCTTTCATCAGTTTGCACCCCACAACCCTACTTGTCCCAGCTAATTTTAACCAACCTCACTGGTTGCCCCAGAAAGTCGCTGTGAGAAGTTTGTCTTTAAAAAGCTGTCTTTTACTTTATTACTTTACTTTGCCTTTTCCCACAATGCCTTTTGCATTGGCCTCTGTTTTCTTTTCTTTTAGGTCACACACTGATGCAGTTGTGAAGTTGACCACTACGGTTTTGCTCCACAAGTACTTGTGGTGGATGTCTGGGATATTGCATCTCATCTGATGTGAGTTTGTTCTGTCCTTCATGTGGCACCGCTTCACAGCGTTGTTTCAGAAACACAGAGTTTTATTTTGAAATCTTGGAATAATTTTCTTCCTTCCTGCAATCCTCATCTGCTTCATGGAGCTTGACGGGTTTTCCATTAAATATAGAAATAATGGTTATTTTAAGCAAGACTGAGTGGAGAGATGCTACTGGGACACTTTGTGAGTGTGATCAGTAGAGGTGAATGGAGCAATCCAAATATCAATATTATCGATGCCAACACTGACAGTTTCAGATCGATACGAGCCAATAGGATCGATATTTGATTCCTGTCCACCAAGTTCAGTATGTAGTTTAATGAATTGTGTTTAATAACTTGTTTTGTGATTGTTGTTTTTTTGAAAACCCCACTATGAAAAATGTCTGAACCTTTTTGTTTTGACTGTTACGACTAGTTTATTTATAGCCTATAGCACTGACACAAATGTGCTTTAAAGACAAACACATTTACATTCCAGGTCTCCAAGAAACACAGTTTCAAAACACGTTTAGAAAGCTGTGCTTTTGATGTATTAACTAATTATTGTGGAAGGTAAAATCACTGTGATTTATTGGTCAATAAAATTTGCAAATGAATAACAATTCATCTCATAAATCATGACACGCTGCTCTCTACATAACCCTCCCTTTTATAGATTAAAAGTATCTGTATCATTAATACTGGCCCTGTATTTACTTGTTATGTGTACGGTAATGTAAATGTAATGGTTAACATTGTACTTACATGGAAATTTACATGCGCACTTTAACAAATATCTAGTCAAATTACTTAAAGTCAGCATTTTGTGCATAAATACTTTTTTGAGTGTGTGGCCATCACTTTAATGTAGCCACTGGTAATCAAAACAAGTCATCCAAATCTATATGGAGTTTCTCATTTGTTCACATGAAAAGATTAGTCTATTCATCATTAAGTCGATGCATTCACAAAGAAAACTTTTGTTTGCTTCAAAGCCTTCTATCTCATTGCAAAAATGCCATCTTTAGCTCATTTTTTGGCAATTATTATATTGATCAAAGATTTAATCTATTGATCAATATATCAATCAGTGTTCAAAACAGTCAGAACAGAACAGAAGTTATTCAAATATGTGCAGAGCAAACGTTTTACTATAAATTGTAACGTAGATGTTAGCTGAGTAAATGCTCTATAACTAAACTCAAAAACAACAACAGGCGAATACCACAGCAGAATAACTACTGTGCACATACCTGCAAGTCAGTGCATTCAAGCACACACAAGTGCTTCCTTCCACTGGTCATATACTGACTCATAGCACATGACGGGAATAAAAATTAATGTGAGACATGAAAATGTAAAATTAAAGAGATAACTAAAGTAATAACATAAAATGAAGCAGATGAATGATGAATGAATTGCTTTGTGAAAAACCAAAAGCCATGCTCACTCTTTCAATCAAACTGCTCTACTGGCAAAAGACCTCCCAAAAGCTCACATACTCTACCGGATTTGGAAACATTTCCTGTGTTCAAGTTTGTGGAAACAGTTCTCCTCGGGGATAATTGAGCTATTATTGTTGGCCTCTCTGAATTTTGGATACATACAGTGGGTCCAAAGTCAGAGACCACTAATGATGATATGTCTATTTTGCATATGTTTTGAATTTCACAGACATTTTTTCATTACAAATGATAATATCGGCTTAGCAATTTTGAGAAACAAGAAAAATGCAGATAAGCAGATATTTTTGGAAAGTATTTGATTGTTTCTTTTAGCTTTAATGACAGCTTGCACTCAAGCTGTGTGAACAAAACTGTACAAAACCTGAGCAATCTTTGATGTCTAAATGATGATGGAGTGACTGAGAGAAGAATGTGCTTAGACTGCATCTTCCTGTTGTAGTCCTGCAAAGTTGATTTCTGTTTGGGCTTATTGTTTTGCTTTACCACCGAGATACAGGCCACTGGGTGAAGTATATCTCTGAAGGACAGAGCCTTATCACTCTTTGGTCAAGGAGAAGAGATTACTTCAGGGTAATCAAAACACTCCTATCTTTGATCTCGTTGTCTCATTACATGATTTTCACACATGAACTTTGTGAATGTTCACATTTTTGGGAGAATCCGGATGTTGTCTTGTCTCTCACAACAGGAAACAGGAACCACTGGAAATAATGTGGTGTTAGGTGAGGGAGCTGTCTCACTAAGAGGTCAGTGCACTGGAACATTAGCAGCACTCCTTTCTGGCATCTGTTTGCATCAGAGCTCTTCTAAGGCAATGACAAAAAAGGTGGTAGAAGTATAGGTTCCTGGGGAATATTATACACACTGCTTGGCTCCATGACCCACTCTGTAGGAACCTACATAGGAAAAAGAAAAGACTGAAAATTTTTTTTTTTTTTTTAGACTGACACCTAAGAATGTTATCTGGATCTGTGCACACTAAAAAATGTCAATTTTATAACCTAATTTGGGCAATTCTCTCTCTCTCTATGACTGGTGGTTCTATAGATGAGGTACTTTCATTACAATGATCATTAAAACTTGTTAACTTAGGTCGACCCCTGAGGTGATAATGAGACAGCTGCCAAAGAAGGACTTTGGTACAAAGCTTTAGTCTAACCATGGATTTGACACAGACAAAGTCCCCTTTGTTTACACTGACTTCTGAAAATGTATCCATATTGGGCCCAGGCATGAGTATCATTCGAATCCTGCTTCAGTGGAAGGAAATATAAGCTTTTGTACAAAGAATTAGGTTGGTTAATGCCACAAATGATTCTTAACACTGACTGCTGACATAGAATTAGTGCCAAGTGTATACTGTTTCAGAATCCTCAAACTATGTGATTATTTCGAGGTTTACAAGAAAATATAACAGACATCGTATTTGGCCTCATAATTGTGGATACATGCAGCCATATTTCCACTGCAGGACATCAGGGCAACCACGAAGTGGCACGAATGTTTACAGGAAGGGCTCTAATTCTGGTGAGTCTGTTGAATCACCTCTCAGTGTGGATTCGGGAGACAGACACCCTTAAGATTAGGCTTAAAACTTTCCTTTTTTATTAACCATATAATCAGAGCTGGATGAGGCGACCCTGAATCCTCCCTTATTTAAACTGTAAGGGGCCTAAGCTTCTGCGAACCCCCATGATGCACTTAGCATCTCTTCTTCACTCACCTTCTTTAACTCTGTTTGTTTATCACTCTGCTTTTAATCATTAGTTATTATTAATCCCTTCCACGGTGTGGCTTTGGTTCTGTGTTCTTCTTCTCTCCTCCAGTATCTGCCAGAGGTTTCCTCCTGTTAAAAGGGAATTTTTCCTTCCCACTGTCACTAATTGTTTGCTCATAAATAGGTCATCTGATTGATGGGGCGCTCTCTGTATTACTGAAGGGTTTTTACAATAAATTGGAGGCAACTATTGTTGTGATTTGGTGCTATATAATTAAAACTGAATTGAACAGTTCTATATTTCTATGTTCCCCTATGTTCTTATGTACTTCATTCAGTGTTTCAAATACATTTCTATTTGTCTCTAACAGAAAGATGAACATTGTTTACTGAGACAATGGGGCATGTACTATTGTGTACACAGCATGTAGCTGAGGACAATTTGGCTTAGTATGAGATCCCTTTTAAACACAGTGTAACTGTTGCAGAGCAGATTAAGATGAATGACACAGTAAACATCCAGAGACACCGAAGAACAGTTTGCACACGAAGTTTGCGGCTTTGGTTCTGTTATCAAAGATATTATTACAGCTGGAGACTGCAGGCTTTACTGTAAAACTTTGAAGCATGCTAAACAAAATAGTGATTAGTTTTATATACTATGTACTTTGCAGCCCACATGTGCTCAGAGTAACGCTATGCATAAACGTGCCCCAAGAAAAGGAGGAAGAAAGTGGTGGAACCATGCCAGCAAAATATTTATTGGCACCACAATTAGCTTCAGTGTGGTGTTCTTATTTGGCTGCATACTGTACTTACACACCTACACACTGTACACAACATTACTAATATTATCAAACCCAAATGCTTACAACAAACAAGCTCATTGTGTGAAAACAAAGCAGTATAGCTTGGATTTGTAGCAATATGACAATCTGGGTGTGTGTTTGTGTGTGTGTGTGTGTGTGTGTGTGTGTGTGT
>NW_005187517.1:1054737-1061360 GCF_000239375.1 Pundamilia nyererei | reverse complement strand
TGTGTGTGTGTGTGTGTGTGTGTGTGTGTGTGTCTGTGCATATGAAGGTCCAGTTCTCATTGAGTGTGTCGCCAATATTGCCGTGCCCTATAAGTCCCAAACAGAATTTGCTCACTCGTCTGTTCTTCGGGTTAATAGATGACTTCGTGGGTTTACAGCACATGGCCTCCCAGGTTGATTTTCATAGACTGAATTTGATTCAGTTGGTCAAACATTTCCACTGTGCAGTTAAAAGGGCTGAAGGTGGCTGAATGATGATGGGAAGTTTATAGGTGATGTGCCAGTATTGTGAGTAATCACATTACATTTTTTTCAGTAATGCAGTAACGTGTTACTGCTCTACATTTAGTACTTACAAGTACAATTATGTCATCACTTGTGTTACAAATGTTCTTCAGTTATCTGCATGCTAGACACAAAGAAAAAAACATCAAAAAAATAAAACACTTGCGCTACAGTCAGTTGATTTTAGCTCAAATGCGGGAGAAGGAAAATGTTGGAACGGTCCACTTTGATATAAGTTCATCATATAACCTAAGAAAATAATGTGTGGTTAATTAAATAGCTTTAACTTTGCTATGATGGTTTAATTAAACGAAGTACTTCCAAATTGGATAGCTAATTTACTAGATCATCTCTGGAAGTTTGAAAGAATTTGATGTGTTCATTGACTTGCAGCATTGGGCCTGTAAAATAGCTTGCAATATGTCTGGTTTAGCAGGAAAGCTAGTATTAGCTAAGATTAGTCAGAAAAACAAACAGCGCCATCTCATATTTCATCCACAAAACCAAACAATACCTCTATGAATCAAATTCTCACCTTATGTTGAATATGAGCTTGATCATATTTTTATTTGGTCATTCGGCTTAGTCAGTGAAAACTGGTTTTCTTCTGGCTAATTTTGGCTAACCCTGAGGATAAAACTTGTCAATAACAAGTCATCAATAAACACATTCTCGATAATCCTCTATTCTGACATTTAAAATGAGCAAAACTTCCAAAATGGACTTAATGTTTTATTCAAAAATTTTAAAAAGGGACTGAGATTAAACTAATTAAGAAACTGTTTACTAATATTATTTTCCCATAGACATCTATAGGACCACGAGTCTTTTTGCAAACACAGCTATTAAAAAGAACACAAAGAACACAACACGTCTGCCTTTTGTACTAGCTATGCTTGACTCCCAGTGTAGCAGATAGCAGATAGCTTGATAAAGTTAGCTTCCTTGCTTGTTAATGTAATCCTTAATGTTGTTCTATTTTTGGAGGGGGGGTTGTGATGGATTCAAGAAGCTGTGTGAAGCCAAGTACTTAGCTGGGGTTTAAAATGCTAGCGTTAGCAAGCATTGGCTGTTGCTCATTGTTGATATTGGTAGCTAAAGACAGAAACCGGCAAGACACTCAGAAGCATCCATATTAGTGGCAACGGAAAGGGTCGGGCAAAGTTTCAGTTTTTTAGTCACATTGCAATGCATTCGCATATTTGCAATAAAGAAAAAAACCATAATGCATAAAAAGTGGCATTGACTGCATTTAGCTTCACCACCTCTATGAACATTCATCTCTCTAAAGCAGCCAATAAAGCAAAATTTACATCCTTAAGAACAGTTGTCAACAACTTTGTAGTTTCATTCAATGTTTTTATCTTGTTGGATTTGGATCTTGAACTAAATCACTGCACGAAACAACAAACATAAAAATGTAACTTAAATCAAAGTGCTGACTGAGACTGATTAGAAAGCTATCACCTCCTTGTTCTAAACACAGTATGGGCTCAGTTGCAACAGCACAAAAACCCAGCAATTCCAGTAATTAAAAAGAAAGAAGCAGTAAATTACATCCTGAAATGCTGCCATGATGGCAACACATTTTTTTCCTCCTTTTTCATACAGAGATCCTGCCATTATTATACAATATACGTTCAGCATCTGGTTTCCATTTGCATCGTGTGGAGAAGATGGTGATTGCAGTTCTTGTCAGCGAAACTTTTTCCTGCCTTTGTTTCTCTATGGTTTCTATTCAGTCCCATACAGCAGGATAAAGTTTGTGTGCTTGTGTGAGCCTATGAACAATACTGTACTGCCTGATTCCTCTGTTGGCATCCACCGCAGAGAAAAAGAAGCCACAGCAGAGAAGAAGGAAACTGTGGATAGTTAATTCAGCAGAGAACAAAAGATGCTTTCATCATTCGATTTCTCAGCTTTTCTGTCTCCATCTGCTGATCTGTGCTGCGTCTGTCATATAAACACACGCTTGGATGCACGTTTATTTATGCAATCGTTTTTCACAGCCTGAAGACAAATGATGGAAAACAAATTTAAAAAAAAACCCCACAGAATTAGAAAAGAAAGGGGAATCAAAGACAAACTAAATGTAGAGTAAAATACCTGTGTACAGTTATTTTACCTGGGTTCTAGACAAAGTGGGAAAAGGAGATCACAGCCCAACAGATGATCCCTTCTGCAGAGCCCTGGATTATGTGGGCAGCCGATTTCAGCAGTCACCAGTATCTGTTACAGCTTAGCAGATGTGCTTTGTGGTTACTGTATAATACAAACACACACCACATACACATAGCTTAGATGCATGAGCAAAAATGCAGAAGTGTACTACTTCAGCGCTGAAGCTACTCCTGCATTCATGGGTTATGGATTATTGTCATTTAGGAGCCATCTTTGAGCATTTATATTTATATGTGATCAGAACTGATATGGTGACAAGAAGAACTGCAGTATTGTATAAATCAGGAGTAGCAGAGGAGCATGTTAGCATTGTGCAAGACATGTACTGTATAAAGACAGCATGTATGAGGTGTGCAGTCTGAGTGACTGACTGCTTCAAGGTGGGATTGGATCAGAGATCTGCTCTGACCCCCTTCTTGTTTGCTGTGGTGATGGACAGGCTGACAGATGAGGTCAGGCAGTAGTCTCTGTGGACTATGATGTTCCAAGACGACAGTGTAATCTATGTAGAATAGGGAGCAGGTGGAGGTATTCTTGAAAAAGGAGGTATGGAAATCAGTAGAGGCTAGACAGATTACATGTGTGGGAAAGGGAGCTGGGGTCTGAAAGCTGAAGGATCCACAAGTAGGCCAGCAGTGTCTGCGACCAAAGTACTCTATTGGGGTGATACTTTTTTTAGTTCCAGTACAGTCCCTTTTAGGGCATTGTAACAGTAATGAAGTGCAATAGTCCAGCCTAGAAGGAATAAGTGCATGAAAGAGTTTTTCAGCGTCACACTAAGACAGGATTTTTCTCATTTTCGAGATATTGCAAGAAATCAGTCCTACTTATTTAATATCCATGATGAGGGACATATTCCAATCAGAAATGACTCCAAGATTCCTCAGAGTGTTACAGGAGGCCAAGGTAATGCCATCCAGAGGAAGTTTCTAGTTAGACATTAGATTTTTAAAGCCAAGTATAGTTTCCTCAGTTTTAAGAAATCAAACATCTAAAAGAAGAACATTCACATGCAGTCCCCAAAATGTACCAGTGCAAAATAAGTTTTTACAGACTGAAAACTCTGATACCATTTTGTTTCTAGAGAAGCTTAGTAGGATTTCCCCTTTTTTATGCAAAACAATTGTTGCTTAGATGTCATGCACATGCAACATTCTTCTTTTAATAAATGAAGTGCCACATTTGTGAAATAAATTAGGCTGTAAAAAGCACTCAAATGTCACACCAGAGCCTAAAGTTTTGGTTCATAATGAGCTTAGGACTTTTCCAGTCTTACTAATAACTCAAAGTGCTTTAAACTACCATTTTAACCACACGTGCATACAGCACCTTCTTCTAAACACTTAAAGCTCTTTATCCACCACCAGTTTAGAATAAACTGTTCACCTAACATGTCTTTGGACTGTGGTCTGTGGGAGGAAGCAGAGTACTCAGATGAAACCCATGCACACAAGGAGAACATGCAAAACGAACACAGGAAAGGCCCCAGTTGGGCTTCAAACCACAAACCTTCTTGGTGTGAAGTGACAGCGCTAACCACTGTCTCTCTGTCCCACATGAAGTATAAAAAAAAGAACGTTTGTTATGTAGTAAGATTGCAATCATTTTTAATTTAACCAGAAACCGTGGTCAAGTCAGCTTGCTTGAGTGAAAAGCTCTGACTATGATGCTTTCTGTCTTTACCGCTCTCATTATGTTCAATGTTTGGAAGCTTTTACTGCTCGTATGGCGACATAGCGTGTTCTCGCCAACTCCATTAATGTTACTACACTTCATCTCTCTCTGTCAGTGCCACCCCACACACAGCCAAGTTTGTGTGTGAGGACTTCTTTCTTCAGCTCTGTGGAAAGACAGAAAAGAGAGAAAGAAATGAGATGTTAGTGTGGCTGTAAATAACAATATTACGACTTGCACTCAGCTGAAAAGAGACGAGTGCAGAAGATGAACATGAAAACATTTTATTCCTTATTATTCATTTACATCCTGTTGTCATTATTGTGTTAAACACCATTCAGGGAATTGATTCTTCCCAGTAGGGGCTAAGCAAGCAGGGGGGTAACCATCATTATCTGTGGTGTTTATTCTCTATATTTGATACCTGCATTCAAAAAAAGGAGTAGCAGTTGGAACTGGAACACCAGATTATGTGTCTGACTGGCAGACTTAAGAATCACATCTGCTGAACAGACAACATCTTTCTTTCATGCACATTATCCACTCTTACGCCACACAATCTCTCTTTTTAAGAACTAAAACTTTGTATCTAAGCTAAACTTTGTAACTCAGTAACTGAAACCAAGAGATATGTTTGTGGCACATATTCTTTGTAGCATTTAACAAAACCCAAGAAGTGAACCCCTGGATCCAACCCAACAATTTTATATGTACTGTCACCAAATAATCAAGGCAGCAACTATGCATCTTACAATTTTTCCTCAAATGCTAAAACACATTTCACAAACGTTTCCACCATGTTCCCCAATGTCTAAACACAACCACACCTTCCCACTGCAAAACTCAAACTGTAACACCAAAAGAGCAGCTCGAAGCTTTCGAAAATGTAAACGCTATATACATCATTACACACTACAACAAAATTGAAAACACAATGCTCAATTTGTGAAAATCCTTTGTTTCATAACTGCCAATGCATATTTTTAGAAACTATACAGTAACGGATCGTCGTAGATCTCAGCAGAAGATTAGGCATTTAGATTTGAGAATTTCAGATGAAGAGTATAAATCTATAGAAAATCCTGCATGTACGTACACTACTGTAACACAACTCAATGCAAAAACAGAATCTATTGCACACAACAGTACTCTTGAAAACATGATCAGGGTGTGAAGTTTTTTTATTTACGTTATTCACACCACACACACACACACACACACACACACACACCACAATCACTGTGCGGCATCATATCGCTGAGCTGCATTGGGCCACATCACCTCATCCACATCGCAGGTTATATTGTCTCTTGCCAGGCACCGCGGGAAAAACGCCCTGGAATGGCAAATCCATCCTTGGAAGGCCTCCGCTGGGATTTCAACACAGGCCAGCTCCATTGCCCTTAGGAGGTTCTCTCTTGTGTATGGTTGTCTGTCATAAACCTTCCATCTCCACGATGAGAAGAACTCCTCTATAGGGTTCAGGAAAGGGGAGTAGGGTGGCAGACAGATGTTTAAAAAGTGGTCACTGTTGGTGGTGAACCACTCTCTGATTTGGTTTGTTCTGTGGAAGCGGACATTGTCCCAAATGATCACATAAATGTGATGTGCGGGCCCAGGATGGTGTTGTTGGCGGTCCAGGAGGATGTCTTTTAGCCCCTCTAGGAAGGTGAGGAGACGTTGGGTGTTGTAAGACCCAAGACAGCATGCCGGTGGACAAGCCCCTCCGAACCCATGGCACAAAGGGTAATATTACCCCCCCATTGGCCAGGGGCCTCAGTGATGGCTCTTTGGCCAATGATGTTATGGCCTCTTTGCCTTCGTTTCTGCAGGTTGAAGCCAGCCTCATCCAGGAAGAGGTACTCATGAGGTCTGGCCATCGCGTCCAACTGTAATATCCTCTGTGAAAATGTGAAAGTGCACAGGTGTTCGGAACAACAGTCAATCAGGTAGCACAGTATTGTCCCGAAGTAATGTTGGCCACTGAGCAACACAGTTTGTCCACTAACTGTACTGTGAACATGGATGTATACCTACTTGCACATACTCGTAACGTAGGTCTTTGTGTCGCGCAGAGTTGTGCTCAAAGGGAACCGTATAGACCCATCTCATCCGCGTCGCCAGAGAACTCGGTCTATTGTGGCCAAGCTGACATCGTCAATGCTCTCAAAGTTGACATTATCGGCAATGACTTTGTCTCTGATCTCCTGGAGTCTGATGAGGTTGTTCCCACGAACCATATCCACAATGAGGGTTTCTTTTGTCGCTGTAAATATGGCAACCCTCCCACCTCTATGTGGCGTTCTTTCAACTCTAAAGAAAGAAACGTGTTGTCAATTGACATGTGTTACAATACAGTCACCACTAGGGATGGCTATCAATACCGGTTCTTGTTGAGAACCGGTTCCCACTGTTTCAATTCCTTGGAATTGTTTGCCATTTTTGCAAACGATTCCCTTATCGATTCCAGTCTCCCCGAATGA
>NW_005187517.1:1050905-1053381 GCF_000239375.1 Pundamilia nyererei | reverse complement strand
TGGTCACAGCATTAGCAACAGGTGTCTTCAATTTTGAGTCGTTGTGTGTACTGATGATGCTAGGTGTGTTCATTGTGTTCAAATATTGCTGACTGTGGCAAGCATGTTGCATCACATGAGCTTTCATTTGGGAATATGAGCAGAGTTCTTTTGCAACTTGTGTTTTAGCAAGGAAAGATGTGATTAGATTTATGACAACGGAGGATTGTGTTCTGTGAATTGTCTTCATGTGACATGTGTTTATGATATTGGTAAATGATGGCTAGGTTTAGTAAATGTGTTTAGACAACTGGTCATTTGGTTTAGAGGATTGGCTTTTGTGTTTTAGCATTTGAGAAAAACTGTAATTGCAGTAAATGCAACATGTCGATGTGAAAATGTGTGAAACTGGTCCTGCCTTTTGTTGCTTTTACTCAACAAATGAGATTGTTTCTGCCATCTGTTTACATAACTGAAGCCTCAATCTGTGTCCAGTTATTCATATCAACATATCAACACTTGTTTGTCGAGACACGGTCTACCCAGAATGCTCCACGTTTCTAAAAGCAGTCCGTTGGTTACTTTCCTTTTGTGCCCACGAGAATGTGAGTTTATGTTTCACTAGCTGGGCTTTCATCAATCATTCATCAGCTGTGTGTTTTGTTACTGACAACATAACTGCAACATCATGGCAGAGAGAAGACGAGAGAACAGAGAGGCAGAGAGAAAAAGAGTATTTTTTCCCCTTTTCCTTTTTTCCTTTGCAGCCACCATATCATTTGTACTGGAATCTGAAATTTGGACCTCTGAACATCTTCAACTCCCCTGGAGAGTCAACGGGCTAGTATTGTGGCTGGGGAGGAATGACTTGAGGAACGAGGAGGCTAAACAAACACAGAAAAAAATGGCACAGAAAAAAAACAACATCCTCAGACTGAATGCTTATAAAGACGAGCTTTGATAAAACTGCTGATGAAAGGCTTTCATAATACTAGCTATTGCTTCTTTTTTCTTCTGTGTTTTGCTGCATCTTTCTCATTCTTCTTGTTTAAATTTCAGATGGAAACATCCTGGACAATGATTGTATCTGCAGAATGTCCTGCAGATTGCAAGGAGGAGGAATTCAATAAGAAATTAAACTGAAGATTATCAGTATTTTTCTGCAGGCTATTCAGTACAATTGCATCTATAACGCAACATAAACCATGCATAATGAAGAGTTGTTTTTATATATTTTTATATTAGGACACACAATCACAGACAACAACTTAACTTCTTGAAATTAAAGGCATCATTGGTGACACCCTTACCCCCTTCTCCAAATCCAAATCCACCCATCCTCTTCCACTCAGATCTCCTTCTCCTTAGCCACTTTCCAGCTTATCTGGGGGAAGACCAAGCCATTCCCCCAGGCCAGCCAAGAGATCTAATCTTTCCAGCAAGTCCTGATCATTTCCCTGAACCACCTCAACTGACTCCTTTTAATGTGGAGGAGCAACAGCTTTACTCTGAGCCTCTCTCAAATGACTGAACTCATGCTCTCTCTAAAAGAAGAGGCCAACCACCCTTTAAAAAAGGCTAATTTCCACTGCTTGTAGCCACAATCGCATTCATAATGTAATGGTTGTTTTAAACAAAACAGTTTTAGGTATAAACAGACTCTTACAACCTCAAGTATTGACAGCGTTTCCGCTTTCAACGCTGTCCCAATAATTATTTTTTACTGTTAATTATTATTGCCATCATTTACAAAAGCATGTTGTAAACAATCATGTTGTATGTAAAAAGACTTAAAATTAGCTTTTGTGGGCATAAATCATCAGGAAAGTGTTTGCTGTGGTCATACATTTCAGTGAGAGGTAGGGAGGTTGTACAGAAGCATAAAAAAAAGTTTTCACACCATGTAACTGTTTCTAGACTAATTAAGAAGCTAAGTAGCAGCCAGATAATGCTAATCAAATGTACTTGATCAGCTAATCAGAGGGTGCCTGCACAAAAGCAGAGGTTTTGCCATTTTTCTGGTCTGGAGCATTGAGCTGTGTGTCAGAGATGGTCAGAGAATGCAAAAAAACCCTAGACTGTGTTGGCCCCAGTTAGCACGTTACGTGTTAAAGCTCGTGTTAACTAAAACATTAAAACTCCATCTTCATCTCAGTCCAAAGTTTTCATATTTTGCGTTCAGTTTTTTTAACACAAAGTTGTCAGGGAAAAATAAATAATAAATAAATATTTTTTTATTTATATAGCACCTTTCAAGACAGAATCCCAAAGTGCTGCACATAAGATTCCAAGTCATTAAAAAGATTTAAATAGAGAAAATAAAACAGGCAAAAAATTAACCAAAAGCAGTTTTAAAAAGGTGAGTTTTGAGTTGTTTTTTAAAAACAGCTACTGAGTCCACAGTTCTTAATGCTTGGGGGAGAGAGTTCCACAGTCTAGGGGCCACAGTGGCAAAAGCTCTATCACCCTTAGTCCTCCTCTTAGTATTTTTATAGCA
>NW_005187517.1:1042710-1050483 GCF_000239375.1 Pundamilia nyererei | reverse complement strand
TGTCAAATGCCCTGCAGTGTCTGTTTCCTCAGTTTTGCAAGAAACAGTACATAAATTGCTCACTTGTTTCACTATGATATTTTGTGTCAGTGGGATGCCCTGCTGTGCATTTCAGATTTTCTTTCAGCAGAACCTTCTCTCGGGAACATTTTCAAACATATCTTATTGTACATTTCTGATTGCCTCCAATCTCTGAGGCTCGCCGTTGAAGGCACCCTGCAGGGCATGGCTGAGGGTGTCTGGGACCAAGTGGTTTACCACAGCTGAATCCTGCCAGGCCACTGTAATGTTAAAACAACCACTGCATTCCTTACCCCGCAGTACAAGCACTGAGCCAGGCTTGGAAAGTTACCAACCTGGGGCCTGTGATTTCCCAAAAGCTTCTTGGAGCTCAAATAACAGTAGTCTAGCTATGAAACAAATAGATAAAGATCATCTTTGAGTGAAGAGGACTTAGTGAACTTAAAGATGGTTCAGAAAATGTTGCAGTATCGTAACTTTGCCAGCCACAAGATTGAGATATAAAGCACAGCTCTGACAGATGAATGTGATTTTGTATTGGCTCATCATGTCATGTCAATATTTTGTCCAAAATCTTCACACATTCTACACGCACATCCAAAGGAGTCTTTTACCAGTGCTGAAAGTAAGAAGATATAGATGGCCAAGTCAAGTAATTATCACATTAGAGCCTTCTTCAACCCTATGTTTAGCCAGTCATTTATCCTAACTGTCCAAATTAGACTTTGCATCAATATTGAAACAAAATAGCAAATTAAATATTCAAATTAATTGAATTGAATATCACATAGTAATAAATAATGAACAAAAAAAAAACCTCAGTAATAGCACATGTACTGATGTAAATATCAGAGCCAGATGCAAAAAAAAAATGGGTAGATTCATGATCACAACTTGTCTTTGTTGTCATATTGATAAATCTCAAGATTTCTGGATGCAAGTACCTGAGTCCTGGGGAAACCTGACACTGTGCCTCCTCAGCTGAACTGTTTTGACATACTCTTAAGTGAAGTGAAGTAACACAGCTTGGTAATGAAAGATTTAAACACCCACATTGTCAGTAAAACCCACATTCCAGCCTAAAGCACAGCATGACTGAGGAGGCCACTGACCCCACCAGGGCTGAGAGGCTGATGGAGTGTAACATCTATTGAGATAATTTTGGGTCATATCGACTGGTGCAAATCATGGAATGGGAAGGACCCCCTCCTAAACTCATTCATCAGCTTGCACAACTAGATTTAAAGCATGATCTCACTTGAAAATTGCAAAACAATTAGAAATGTGTTGAGGAGATTCTGCACTCACACTCGGTGGACATATGCAGACTATGCATATGTGGTTGGGATATTCATTACATTTGATTGGCTTTTGCAGTACTTTTCAATGTAAATGTAACATGTTTTTTCCTGTGTGTATTTGTGAAATTATAGTGTGTGAGTGCAGCACAACCTTATATTTTCCCTCTCTGTCTTGGTTTATTTCTTTTATGAATCAGCAGAGTGAAGCAACCAAATGTCCCTTTTCTCTCCAAAACATAGGTCTGTTCACTACAACCGTGGTGAACATATGTGCTTTAAATGGTAGGGTTAGACAGATTACAGAGACGTAGCTTTTGTTTTGCCTTTATGCTCCTCTTTTCCATCTTCTCTTTCCCCTTATGCCCCCCTCCAGCTTTGCCAGAGGTCTCTTCCACTGGTGCCAAATTATATTTCTATTACGAAAATACAATTTTACCTTGAAGAAAAGTTTATTTTTGCTTGTATATGCCATCAGTTACACTTAGAATGAAATGAGTATGCCATCAGTACATCTCTAACTAGCTCTATAGAATTTTAATTGGCTGCCTTGTCATAATTAAAAACATTTCAAACAGAGAGAATGTCAAACTGTCGTATAAAGCCACAGAGGATACTGAATCAGAGTTACAGATTTCTCTAACCCTTAAAAACTATAGTGTAAAGACACCTGGATTTTCAGCATAAATCATACAGTGTGGACATATGCATCAAAAACTTAGAATAATAATCATAAATGCACTTTTCACTTTCAAAATAAACTCAGGCTTTGAAATTTATTATGATTACTACGCATGCAGTTGTGAGGAGATTATTTTTTTCTGCAGGATGTTGCTCAAGATGATTGGATCAGCACTGGAAAACATGTGTGACTGGTAATACTGTTTGCAATATGTGATATATAATATGCTTGCTATGCAAATTGTTTCTTTACAAAGGTGTGATGCAAAATTACTATTCAAACGAGGCCAAAATGTCCAAGCCAACAGGGAACTTTAAATGGAGCTCTTTATAAAAGCAGTATATGGCTTTCAGAGGGGCACCTATGCCGGTATGTTAAAAAAACACAAATATAACACACTGGACTGGCAAAGAAAAACATTTGGCTGGCTGAAAAACCTGTGTATGCGAGTGATCGCCATCATACAAGTTACTCATTAACCTGAGATTTGAACCAGTGACCGCCCTGGTCAGTCACATTTCCAGCACACTGTGCCAGCTCTTTCAGTTCAGCGCCCAGCTGACTAACAAACTCAAGTCGATTCATTATTAGCGCTGCTGGCAGCTGCTCTGAAACACACAGAACCTGGAAACTAAATATCTCAACCTGAAGCTGTTTTACGTATATAGGCGCATTTATAAGCCACCGGTGGAGCTTTTACTGTAGCTTTTCTATTCTGCTTTGAGTCATATGTTCTGTAGAAGGTCATTTATTTTCCTGTAGTGAAAAAGGTCTTTGTCAGGCCAGCGCTGGGTTCTTACTTAATATATTTCTGCTCATTTTTATCTTCATGCAGTGCTATACAAATACTTATAATTGCATGTATTTGATTTGCATACAGCATGATTTGCAAACACATGATCCGAACGAATTACCTTGGATTTTACATGAGGCCAGTCTTAGACTTGTAATTGGGCTTAACTTCCTGTATGTTGTCCAAATCAGATACTGCAAGTTTGGCATTACACACACAGTCAGAAACCTGGCAGACACATAGTGAAACTTTGTGTCGGCTGCAAGGCGGGCACAAATTCAGCTTCAGATGTCAGTTTAGGGCTTCTTCTCTTTCACACAAAGTATCTTTCAGGTTAAAAAAGAATGGACTTTTTCGTATAAACCTTACACATAAACAGGGTCAGTCATCTTTTGCTTACTTTAAATCATCTTGTGTTTCCTGTCAACTGTATATGCCCTATGTTAGCCAAGCCCTTTGGACTGAGCCCATTCAGCAGGTTAATCTTCTCTATTATGTAATTGCAGTAGCATGTGCTGCCAAGCGTTTGTTTAAATTGGATGGTCTTTCAGTGATTTTACTAAAACAGATAAGCGATCTCATCACTTATCCTACTCACACACAGCCTGCTTCTTTGATAGAGAGGTCCGACTAACAACCCACTCAGACCTTGCAGGCAAAACAAGTCAGATAACCTGCGTCAGCCGGAGTGGTGGCCTCATAATCTACTTCTAAATGTTTGTCAAGCGTAGATCCTCATTAATATCTTTAAACACATCAAGCAAGTCAGTGAATATAAATACCTCGGGCATCGACTAATACCATTGCAGCTAGCGTAGGCCATTTGTGCACAACATGTCCTTTGACGTCAGGGCCCTGATACACTGGGTCATGCCATTAGTCAGACAAGTGTGTCACTCCAAACTTTTTCCAGAGTTCCTGTTGTGAAGTGGCACATTTCAAACCAAACACCTGTGAACCCAGTAGTTCCAGCCATCCATGCATCCATTTTCTACTATTTATCCATGTTTAGGTCATGAGGGCGGCAGTCTGAGCAAAGAAGACCAGACTTTCCTCACCCTGGCTACCTCTTCCAGCTTGTCTGGACAGACGCCGAGTCAATCCCAAGGCAATTCCCAAAGGCCTATCCCAAGGCCTCGTCCAGATAGGACATGCCTGAAACACCTCATCTAGGATGCGTCCAGGACGATGAATGTGGAGGAGCAGCGACTTCATTCCCTCTCGTATAACTAAGCTCTTCACACTATCTTTATGGTAGAGCTCAGCCCCCTTTAAAGGAAATTACTTTCCGCAACATGTATCCACGACCTCATTACCATGATCATAGGTGAAGGTAGGGATGTAGACTGACAGGTAAATCAACGGCTCCATTTTAATATTCAGTTCTCTCTTCACCACAACTGATTCGTACAGCGTCCACATCAATCATATATCACCTAAACCTAACCAATAGTTTCACCTGCATAAATCTACCCAGCTAGTGGCAGCAAAGACAACACGAACATCCTAACAGGACATGATTCAGAGTATCCTGGCAAGGCCACCCCTCAACATCCTCCATGGACTTAAAGCTTCTTTTTGATGTAGGTCTCAGTCTTGTTAGCGCCGAATAAAGTGACCAGTTGTTGTTTTTTTGGGATATGGCTATTTAAAAGAGCAAGGAGCAACCATGCTCACTCTGCTGCCCTGCCTGCCACCATTAATACCAGTTTATTTAGGTGCTCCAAGCCACAGACAGACACTTATTTTACTTTACTGCTTGTCCATTTTTAAGAAAGGTGCACAGCAAAGGATCCAAAATTGTTTCTGAGCATGCATGAAAAATGCTTGGGCCATCACCAAAAAGCAGGCCTGGAGCACATCATGCATTCCGGGCAAGAGCAAAAAGGTTGTCAAGTGGCTGAAAGAGATGGTCACTCAGCCAGAAATCCTGGACTTAAGAGCCAGTGTCAGCAAATACCTCCTCTGCTGTCAATACATTTCATTAAATTTGTTTCAACTTTCTAACAACACATGTAGGAATTTTCTATGTTATAATGAAAGAACAACTGACACCATGAGTGTGTTCATGCATGATGATGATGATAATTACCTTGAATGATGGACCTTAAGTAAAGCAAGGTTTCCGGATTCAGGCAAATATGAATTATTATGCTTTTTTATACCGGCGAACCGAGGTACTATTACAACCTGAAAAATATTTAGCCTCAAACTGTTAACTGCCATAATTCCCATATGATGTGGGCATGGCATTCATTAGGTAAAGTGTTTGACCTTCTTTACAGAAAAGGTTAAATTCTCAGAGTAGAAACAAAAGTAATGAATGAGTTCTAGAACTCATATTGTGCACATGAGCTTAACCCTTTAAGACCTACCATAGAACCAAGTCCACCAGAGCTTACTTTATATTTTTACATGCTGTAGTACCATTTTGGGGAGCATTTCTAGTTGCTATATATCAATAAAACTATTATAGCCCAAATTTTAATAATATGTATTATAAGTCCATAGTAACTACATAAATTGCAAGAAAGTGCAATAAACTACAAAAAGATTTAAAATCGTTTTTGTTTTTTTAACATATATTTCTACTATCCCTCAAAACTTTAAAAAACAAAAAAGTTTCAAAAAATAGTTTACAACAACAGGAAATTTATTTTGAGTGTCTTCATAGTTTTATTTTTGAGATACACCAATTTTTATATACTGCAGAAAAAACAAAAATAAATCCTATAATGCAATTTCGCAAAGAAAACAGCATGTGCATCAAAATAAACTATTTAAAGCAGTGCAATTTGAGTTCTAAGTATCCCAGAAACTATTCAGAAAAGCATGAAGTCAAACATGACTTCTGAAAACACCAGTATAGGCTTATAAGGCCTATCAGTAAAAAACTACATTTTCCGCGAAAATGATGTCACTTCCGGTTTCGGGCAGGTAATGGCGGACATGCAATAGTTCGCGCTGACGTCTATTTCAATGTAGGAAGTGGCCATTTACCATAAACAGCTGATCGGATTGGCAAAGCGTGTTTCTGGAGTATTATGTTTTTGTTGCTGCAAGTGCTTTTTATGCAATTTTTGCAAAACTATATGTGGAAGGAAACCGTGACCTAGCACAAGCTGATGGCATAAGATGTAAGTAGAACATCTCTGGTTTCATGTGCAAAAAAAAATTTTGCGCTAGCTTACGTGGTTGCAGCTCTACCAGGATTTAAAAATAGTTACGCAAAACGGAGCGTGCCTGCTCTGACCGGCTTTAAAGGCTTAATGTTACAAAGCAAATGCACAAAGTTTGATTCTGTTCATCTGGACGTAGCGTTTTCAGTGGGAGAAACATTTTGTCACTCATCCAAGTGACTTCCTCAGTCTTAGCTGACTGCAGGTTTCCCCGATCTATAAAAAGCAAATGCTTTAAAAGATAAGCTAGTTCTATTAAGACTAAACCTTTTTAATATTAACAGATCAAGTACCTGAATACCTCCGCCTACCGTGCTACGACTTGTTGGTTTGGCTAACTGCACTTAGCAGCTAGCATCACACCTAGCATTGCAAATAGCACTCGTATCATTGGAACATTTAAACACTTATACCACGCTACAAGGAACACAACATAAGTAAAACAATACAACACATTTTCATAGCTCCCGGTTGTTTTGGGGTTATATTTCCAAAGTTTCTGAGCTTAACTGGATAGTAAAATACATTCTCTAAACTTAACAGGAAGCTAAAGTATGTAACTCACCAGGATTTTCTAAAACAAATAACTTAACAGATGTTACTTTCTTTGTGGTCAAAGTTTGGGGCCTTATTAGTATTGATATTTAAAAGCAATTTGGTTTTATCAACTGGCTTGTAGCACTGCATACCATGATACTTTTGTCTTGCTCTGACACACACTCAACCATCATTAGCGGGAAAGATCTCACAGGAAGAGACAGACAGCACTTCCTGTGCATGGGACGTTAGGTTGTCTTTAAAAATAAGTGGCATTGTAGCTTAGCTATGTAGCTTACAAAGAAGACAAATACAAACACACACACACATGCACTGTTAGATGTACATAGAATTTTGTTGTTAAGAGTTTAGTTAAGTTTGTCTCATCTGTACATTCCTGTACACTTCTTTTTGCAACTAGAGGAGTTGCCCCCCTGCTGGCTACTAAGCCACTCCCAGTTTGGTTTCACTTTTCAGATCCATAAGCACCGATACACTCAGTGTCCCTAAACAGGTAAAAGTTTCTTTTTAGAAACATTTGCTGCTGCAGATTAATTTTATATAAAGCCATTTCTAGAAGACAGAGCAGATTGCGCAATGACAATTCTGATCCTTTGAGTTTTCAGGATTACTTCAGCATTGTTGCAAAAGGCATAATTCACTATTGCTTAAAAAGATTTTCACCAAATGTTGCATGTAAGACGAGATTTAAAATCACCTCCAGACAGAGCAATCACTTGATGATGTTGGCAAACGCAGTACACGCAATAAGTGTCATATTAAAGAGGTCTGCAAAGCACTTGTTTATCATTCCAGAACATACTGAATTAAGAGTTTCAACCCTATCTACAAGCTCATTTACATGACTTTTTGGAAGCCACACAGAGGGGGTTTTATGTCTGGCTTTATATGGCTTTTTTACTGGGAGCGGCTGCTTTCAATAATGAAGCCTGGGATAGGTTCTGTTAGAAAACAGTACCTCTCCTGAGATATCTGCTTCCTCTTTTACATAACAATATACAGAAACTGCTTAAGACTTGAGGGTAGGTCATCAAAGACAAAAGAGAAAGGGAGAAACGCACACACACACACACACACACACACACACACACACACACACACACACACACACACACACACACACACACACACAGGGATGCACACAGAACTTTATGAGTGTGCCTAAGTTCTGTCTTCAAGACAGAGCTTTTAAACACTACCACATGCGAAAGAGACACTGTGTTTTTGTGTGTGCTTATGCAA
>NW_005187517.1:1036324-1042266 GCF_000239375.1 Pundamilia nyererei | reverse complement strand
TGTGTGTGTGTGTGTGTGTGTGTGTGTGTGTGTGTGTGTCCTGTAAATTTCTGTTATGTGAATGTCAGACTAGTCTTGGACATTTCCAAGAGAAACCATTCATTTAATAAACCGATCCCACATCACGCTCCAGAACCACAATGAGAAAATCACATCCAGCACATCTCGCAGGCCCGTTTTGTCCCGCAGTTTGATACAGAATCTTTTATGGGAATGAGGTTTCTATATGTTGGGGAGTGTGTGTTTGCATATTTATATGTGAGGGGTTTTTGTTTCTCTCAAGTGCTGAGTTTGACACTTAAACAAGCTTCCATTAAAAACACGAGGGCTAATATTGCAAGAAGGGCTCAGCATTATTGTAGAGCCAGTTTTGCTCCTGGAATGTATTTTTAAAACACTATCAATATATAAGTGTCCAAAAGTATTAACAAGCAAAACTGACTTAGAGAAGAACCTTACATTGAATTAGTTTCTTTGCTCTGCACTTAATCACATAGGCTCGTGTTGGCATGTGATTCTAATCTGGTTATTTTTCCAACCGAGCTCATACTGTGCAGAAAAACAGCTCATTCAAAATTAGCATGCATGGATTGGATTGCCCAACAAAAATAGTCCCCTGAGGAGGTATTTTTGACATCTGTCACTCGTACTTCCCAAAGAAGAGACGGATTTCCACTCTGTCAGCTGCTGCTGACTGAGACAATGGCCGTAAATGGAGGTGAAAAACAGGGGGGAAGATTTGAATGCCTCTTTCCACTTCTTCTTGCAATTTCTTTTAAATACTTATTCCCATTAACCTAACTCAGTTCGTGTCTAATGTGGTTACTGATAGTCAGCAGTGTACAGTAATGATTTTTCTTCACCCACTTCAAATTTTATCAGCCCATTTGAATAAGACTCACAACTCATTATGAGTCATTATCAAGACTGATATGTATGAATATCATCCACCCGTCCATCCATGCATTTCTTTAACTTTCAGAGTAGCAGCAAAGGCTGCTGCATATACCAGCTATCAAGTCATGATTTAAAATCAGTTAATCTAACATCAGTTTGTTTATTTGTCATTACTTTGTATTTCTTTATTTCCTTATTCACACTGAGCTGATGCCAATCAATAAATACGAAAGATCTTATTGATCATTGAGTTTTGGGGTTTGAAGCTCAACACTCTGAGGTTTAAGTCATCACTGGTGCCTTACCCTATTATTTAGAGAAATATGAAGTTTTTGGAAAAGTATGTAAATACTTTTTGATCTGTGTCAGTAAGAATGATTATTTTCTTTTCACTGTTCCCTGACAAGACTTGGAATGACTGGATATGTTTGTGGACTCCATTGTGGACAGGGATAGCTGGAGACACTACAACCCAATTATCATTTCTGTTATGCTCTTTTGAAGTCCACCTCTTGGGTTCATGAAAAACAGATCAGTATGCGGACATCCACGTGGATCCTCACACTCACTATCTGATGATGAAATTTACATCACATGGGCCCAAGTGTACCTTGGTAGAGTCCCGGCCTTAGACCTCAGAGAGCTAACCCACTGCACCTCTGCCAGCATGCTACTGCACATCCAGCTAGTTCTTTATTCTGACAGTTTCTAGCAGTGAAACCTCAAGGCTGTAAGCAGCTGCTAACCTTCGTAAATCTAGTTAGCTGAACTGAAAATTGAGCTTTTTAGTCCATGGTAGCAAGTGGTAAACCGACCGCAACACAAGGAGACATCCAGCTGCGGTGAAGAAGAACATATAAAAAATGTTAGCAACTGTAACTTTTATCATGCCTTTAATGTTGGCATGGGTCCAAACCTAACCAAGCAGGCAAATTCAAAAGATGGGTCTTGAACTCATGATTCAGAACTGAGGTGAATATGGACTGGAATATCCCACCTGACTCTACTATGTGAACTTGTTTCTGTTTCTGTTCAGAGAAGAATGACCAGCATTGGATGAGGTGATGAAGTAGGTAAAGGATGCTATCTAACTGCAATAATTATAATTTTAGGCTGAAATCTAATCCGTTGTTGACCCAAAGAGACATAAATGTTCTAGGATAAAACTATGATATGATTAATTTTAATATGAATGTTCTAAGTAAAACTCCTTGGGAGCATCTCCTGCGTCTTAGCTGCAGTGGGGGCAAACACTTTTTCACACAGGGCTTTGTAGGTTTGGCTTTTTTTTAGTGGTGCCCCCATCCCTTGACTCTGCACCATGGATATGTTTCCAGAGGCAAACCTGATGACAAGTCATTTGTATAAAACTTATTGATCTGGTTCCCACGCCAAAAATAAGCAGTTTTAATAAAACCGTGATATGGGTGCGTCTCTGATCTGAGCTACAGTTGAAAATGTTTTAATCCACTGAACAGACCTGGTTCAGGTGAAATTGATGTTTTGGATTCATGCTGAGGAACAGCCTGAGGACCTGCTGGCTTTAGTCCCGAGAGGTTTCACTCTCACACACACGAAAAAATGCTGCTTGAGAAACACAAGGTGGTTCAGTGGCATTCTTTTGCATCATTTTGTGTACTCACATGGAGTCAAACAAGCTGATTCCCAAACAGAAACAGCCGACATGGGCAGAAAACCCTCATCAAGGCCTGCGTTTTCACACCCAAAGCAAAGCCACGCACACACACAAAAAAGATACAGCTGTAAACACCACTTATTTCTCAGTGGTGAACCCTTTGACCCACATTATTTCCCGGTAGTCTGTGTATGTATGCATATTCGAGTACACTGGTGCAGCCCAGTGGCCGTAATCCTTAAGGACAATCAATCCTGTGCAACGAACTGGTTTTGAGTACAGTACACGTTGTGCTCAGTCAACAGCTAGTAAACTGACATACTAGCTCGCTTTTTTTTTCTAAGAAAGGGCATCAGCACTTAAACTTGTAACCAAGATAAACATTTCTCACAGATTGCCTCAGATAAGTTTGATTTGAGTATGCGATTATGTAACATTGCATCAGCTGTTATTTTTAGAGGTCATTTAACTAAATATAAAAGACCTTTTACCCAATTTTCCAATTAGAATGATCAAATAAAGCAGCTTCTGAAAACATTTCTGCCTTAATCTTGTGTCGCGACTGGTTGGTTTCGGATGAAGATGTAGGAAGGAATCGATTTATGTCCCAGATTAGTCGTAGCCCGATGCAGGAGAGAAGAAAAACTTTATGGGCAGCTGATGTGGAGGTGATTTCAGATTGAATATGGAGAAAAGAACTACTACAAACGCATGCAGCAGTATTAGAGCACAGGAAGTATTGGTAATTAAATATGGTTATGACATTCCAGCAACAGAAAAACACTAAATGATGCACAGCTGTTGTACTCTGTTATTTAGTTAAGCCATGGTGACACCAGTCACGGAGGGCTGCTTGTTGTTTTTTTTGCCTCTGCCCTGTTTTACAGCCTTCCATGCTTTCTGGCCTGCTTCCCTTTGGCCTGCTTCCTTCACAGCAGGCCACTGGATCTGTTAGCAAAATCAAAGACTCTCATAACAGCACTGCTGCTTGTTATCAAGCTCTCTGACTTGTCACATGCCACTAAACCCACAACAAAAAGAAGAGTAAAAATTGGATTAGATCTTCTCTAATATAACTGGTGGAATGCCAAATAGTTTTGTAATATTAAAATCTTTTATGAAATTTCAGTTGACTTTAGTACAAAATACTGACCAATTTCATAACTTTAAAAATGTCTCCAAAAATAGCAGCTAGATAGAAAAATAAAATCATGTTCACTTATTTTCCTCCCTTTGCTCAGCTGCATAGTTAACTAAACCTCTGAAATTAGCTCTAACTTAATAAAATAAATATCAGTTTCATTAAATGAAATTACTACAAAACAAAAAAAGAGACACAACTTGGGGACACAGAGTTCATACACTGACAGGTAGTGGTAGATGTTACACTGTTTTTGGATAAGGGTTTTTTGAATTGCTAACTACACTAATGACTTGTTTCATGCTCTGACTAAAATGTATCCTTTTCAGTTTCAGTAATGTGTTTTATTCCTACAGAGAGCACCACAAAGTCACCTTAAATAGTAAAAGTATTGTATTAAAAAGAAAGCTGTATAGTAGGCTGCCAGCCATATCTTTAAATAAATTGGTCTGCCATGTTGTTCCCTTTGAACAGGTTTTGTACTTCCTAACATAATGATAATAATATATATAGTTTTTTTGGATTCCTTTATTTACCTGTATAAAGGCCAGGAATAATACCGTAGTCTTCACTTTGATTGTAGTAGTTAATCTTTGACCAGAGTCAATATTTTGACTGACGATGGAAAAGTTCAAAACAGCCCAGTGAGCAAAGTTGTGAACCCAAGATTCACTGAAGATCAATAATGTTTAAAATACAAGGATTTACTGACACTACCTTTACTTATGTATACCTGTCTTACATGCCTGTTTCGTTAAATACGTAACACAGATAAGATATTTGCGAACAAGCAAAAGAAGCAAAACATAAACGTTTAAAATTAGAAATTGTGGAATTTGTAAAGGTGTCATTTATATTTGGCCCAAACCAAAGACATGATGTGACACTATCATATTCTGTTGTTTTGTTGTTTAACTGTTGTTGTTTATATTGGGTTTATCTTTTGAGTGAGGTGCCTTTTTTTTTTTTTTTTTGCTTGAATGATGCAGAGGTCAATGTTAAGTGGCTTTACAAAAACAAAACCCAAAAAAACCAAAAATCCCAAAACATTATTCTAAAAATAATCAGGACTGGAAATGAGTCAAAAGCAGCTGATGTCCAAATCATCCTTTGAAAGCCCAGCGAATGATTGCTCAACTCTGGCTTCTTGGAAGCAACACATGAAGAAATGAGCTCAAGACTTTTTGCCCAGCACTGTACTACAGTCCCAAGTGGCAGTCCTTAAGGGATGAAATATAAGCCAATGTAGAAATATCACAAAACTGCAGTTCCTGAGATGTCCACTAGTGGCTGGCTATTACTCATTCACAGCAGAAATTGACAAAATATGCACATAACCTGGCGCAAAAACAAAATATGACTCTGTGACTTAATCCTGCAGCTGTACTCAGAACAAATTTCGAATTAAGCCTATGTTGTTTTGGCCTGTATTTGTATAGGGCTTTACTAGTCCCTAAGGACCCCAAAGCGCTTTACACATTCAGTCATCCACCTATTCACACACACATTCACACACTGGTGATGGCACAGCCACAGCCGCCCTGGGACGCACTGACAGAGGCGAGGCTGCCGGACACTGGCACCACCAGGCCCTCTGACCACCACCAGTAGGCAATAGGCCCAAGGACACAACGACTGAGACTGTCCGAGCCAGGGCTCGAACCGGCAACCTTCCGATTACAAGGTGAACTCCCAACTCTTGAGCCACAATCGCCCCAGATCTCATCTCATTTAACAGAACATTAAAAAAACACAAACACAAAACCTCTTACTGAGAGGAGATTTTGTATTTATCTGTGTTTTAATGTGTCAAAAACCAACATGATGAGAATGAGGTGATGCACTTTGGAGCTTGTATGTTGCAAATCTCACGAACCTGTACCACATGAACAGTGAAGTCAGCTGTAGCCTCAAACTGTGGGTACAACTAAAAATGACTTCCAGGAATGAGACAGAATCTGGCAAATCTAGACTAAAACGCTTGTGGTTCAAACTGACGACACTTTCTCGAAAACCATAACAAACATTAACGCCAACAGATAGAGCTGTGGGATAAGAGCAATAATGACTGTGGTAGAAGCATTGGTAATAGCTGGAGCAGCAATGATGGCGCCACAGGGTGACATGTGAGCAACATGATCTGGTGTTTCTGCACCTGTGTCCTCATGGCACAGTTCGACAACTGGTGGAGCCACTAAGATTTAATGTGACAGCATGTGGAAATAAATCTGACACACACATCACGGCACATAATGATCTCACGAGAAA
>NW_005187517.1:1032079-1034007 GCF_000239375.1 Pundamilia nyererei | reverse complement strand
TCTTTGCTCTTGAAGGGAGTAGATTAGTAAATGAGAGTTGTCAACTGACAGTTGCAAAGGTTGGGCCATGTCTGTTTAAATAACATATAGTTGTGTGAAAAACTAGAATCACTGCATTATAAGAAACATTCTTTTATTTATTTTTTTATTTCTTTACTTTAGATATAGTGGATATAGGTATCACTCAATAAAAATAATTTTTGGTATGTTTTTATTTTTATTTTTAGTAGTTGTCTGACCTGTTTATGACATCATAAACATGCTGAAATTTGATCATAGCTTGTAACTATGTAACTAACAAATACCTTTTTGTTTAAAAAAAGATCATTCATTGTTATTCACTGTATGAAAAAGTTCTGCAGGGGAAAAAAATTTGGTGTTGCATAAATAGGCTGTCATTGTGCAATAAGCAATGTACACTTCAGCAGGATTATGCAAAAAGTCGCACTGTAGACACTCGACGGCAACATGATGCACATGCCTACTGCACAAGCATATACATACAGAAGATACCCCTAGGCATACAGGGTGGGACTATACAGTATGTCTGTTATATCCTGCCAATGATTACCAAGTGAGCCATGTGGCAACTGTATCTGAAAAAGAATGTGGAAGCAAGAATGATTCATTACAGTACCTCAGTGACAACAGTTTTATTTTCATTTATATATCCAATCCACACATGAAAGAAATTAAACTGTGCAATAATGACAAATGACAGTATTTAGTAAGTAAATAGTATTGATTACATGAAGGAAGGGATGCATAAAAAGGCACAGAAAGTCATGACACCAGCTGAAATCTATCAGTAATTAGAAAACAATCCTCCAACTTAGTGCAAATTAATATCAGCTGGTTCAGTCCCAACTGATTGCCTGTAAAAAGGTGCTTCGTTACAAAGGTGTCGCACTAGAAACATCCCATGATGGGTGAAGCAGTGAGCTCTCTCAAGACCTTCACAATCTTATTGTTGTAAACGTACTGATGGCAGTGGTTACAGAAGGATTTCGAAACTACTGAAGCACAGTGAGAACTGCTGGGGTCATAATGCAAAAGTGGAAAGAACATAATTTCACCATAAACCGACCACGACCAAGATTTAATACACAGGACGGAAAAAATTGATCAGAAGAGTTGTCCAAGAGCTACAGAAAGACCTGGAATCTGCAGGTACAATAGTTTCAAAGAAAACATCAACTAATGGAGTTACTCACCATGGCCTGTATGCACGCTCACCACTCAAGAGTCCATTGCTGAAGAAAAATCATGCTGAAGTTTGCTGATCGACATTTAGAAAAGCCTGTGAAATACTATGAGATTATAGTCTGATCAGATGAGACCAAAACTGAACTCTTTGGATAACATAACACACACTATATTTTGAGGTCAAAGGGACATGCATATCAGTCCAAAAGCATCATACCAACAGTGAAGTCTGGAGGTGGGTACATCATGTGGGGCTGGCACACTTCATATCATTGAAAGAAGAAAGAATAGAAAAATGTGCTGAGACATTCTTGATAAAAAAAATCTGCTGCCATCTACCAGGATGATGAAGATGAAATGAGGCAGGATGTTTTTTAACAAAACAATGATCCCAAACACACAGCCAAGGAAACTCTCAGCTGTTTACAGAGAAAGAAAGAAAAAAGCTAGAATGGCCCAGCCAATCAGCTGACCAGAATCCAGGATTTGAGTGGTAGAATGGGACAAAATCACAATGCATGTGACTAGTTGTTTTTTTTTTATTCAGAAGGCATAATACTTGCCTTTATGCCAGGTATTACAGTTTTTTCTGAATGCTTAAACCCTAACTGTGATACCTGTAGCACAATCTCTAAAACTATTCAGACTTATAGCAAAAACTGCTTTGCACTCAGTTTGCAATTTTGTAACACACACTTTGCAAAACTGTAGGCACAATTCAC
>NW_005187517.1:1021681-1030335 GCF_000239375.1 Pundamilia nyererei | reverse complement strand
TTAACTTCATGAGTTCTGTTTCCACTGTTTTCAGTAATTTCTTTATGTCATTTCCAGAGAAAAATAAGTTTGTATCATCAGCAAACATCACATATTTTAAAGTATCACTGGCTGTACAAATATCATTTATATAAAGTAAAAATAACTTGCGTCCCAAAACAGATCCTTGTGGAACTCCACAAGTTACTTTTCTAAGTTTAGATTTCATGTTATTAATACTCACATATTGGAACCTATTATTCAAGTAACTATTTAACCAAAATTGTACAACACCTCTTAAACCATACCTTTCACATTTCTGTAAAAGTAAAGGATGATCTATCATATCAAAGGCTTTACGTAAATCAATGAACACACCTATTCCAAACTGTTTTTCGTCCACAGCCGTTGCAATATTTTCAATAAATTCCCATCACAGTTAGAGATGTTGAACGATTTCTTCTGAACCCATACTGATGATCATTTAATAAATCATATTTATCAATAAAAGAATCTAGTTCGTTTGCAAATTTTTCAAAAATCTTCGAAAATTGAGGCAGTAAAGATACCGGGTCTATAATTTGACACAATCTGTTTATCACCGGTTTTATATAATGGGATCACTTTGGCAATTTTCATTTTGTCTGGAAAAATTCCAGTTTGAAATGATTTGTTACAAATGTATACAAGTATAAAGAATAAATCGTTGGAAGTCCAGAAAGCACTAGAAGAGGAGAGCTTTGAAGTGATTGGAAGCAAAAAAGAAGCAAAAACACGATGCTAAAAAAAAAGAAAAAACCTAAAAGAGATGAGGAGGGCAAAAAAGCAGGATAAGAAAGCTAAGAACAAACAGCAGCTTTGTGTCCCAGCAACACAAAGTTTGAGGTTCATCTCTACTTTTTCTTCTTCTCTATCATTCACCTACTCCAACTTTTAATGGTTTCTGCTTTCTCCCTCCTTTCATCCTCCCATTTCCATCTCTGCCCCATCCCTGCACTCCTTCACTCCTAAGTTATAGTAGATGTGAAAACTTCCTTACTTCATTTTCCCTTCTGATGCAGCTGAGACAAAACTTTCTGCAGAGAAGACAAAAAGTATAATAAAAAAAAAGGTGCTGGTTTAGCTCAGTGCGTTGAGCAGGTGGCCACATGCTATAGGGCTGAGCACAGCCGGCCTGGGTTCAAGTCTGACCCATGGCCCTTTGCCGTATGTCAGGGGTGTCAAACTGAAATACACAGTGGGCCAAAATTCAAAACTGGATCAAAGTTGCGGGCTAACATTAATATTCATTGAAAAAAAAATCTTCCTCCAAATATAACAAGGAATCTTTTCCTATGGACTCAAACAAGTTTTGCTGAAAAACTGAGTATGGAACAAGCAAAGCTTAATACTAAACAATATATATAACTTATATAAACAGATATTTAACTTAATGTTGCACACATGCAAAATCGAAATTCCAATTAAATAACACATCAGTGGAATTAATTTCTTAAATAAAAATTGTATTTGCAGCCTTCTGAATTAAATTTTATCATTTTATCATTTATCAGATTTTCATCATATTCTCCCACCTGTCCAGAAAGCTTGTTTTCTGCCTTCCTTTTTGCCATTTTGGGATAGGTAGCATGGCAGTATTTGCATGGTTGCTATGACTATGGTCAACAGAGGAGAGGGTGCTAATGGGTCCTGTCATGACTGACGCGCCAAAACACCAACAGAGCATTCTGGGAATTGTAGTATTAGCAGTACATGAACTGTATAACACCAGCAGGCCAGCTCTAATAGTAATTTTGTATGGCTTCGCGGGCCCAATGTAATTGGGCCACGGGCCAAATTTGGCCCTCGGGCCAGATTTTGACACCTATGCCATATGTCTTCCCTCTGCTTTTCTGTCGTTTCTTCACTGTTCACAACAAAAACAGAGAGAAGAAACATCTGCAGAGAGCGTCAGCACCACATTGTGGAATTTCCATACATGGAAGATGACTCACAAAGAAATGTTTTCTTGTATGGTCAAGAGTGCGAACATCCAGCGAACCTTTATATAATGCCTTAATACAAGTATTAGAAAATAAGCAAATACATTTATCACATCCTAGTGGGTCTACATGTTGCCATTATTGCATTATTTGACAACACAGTGATGAGTACAAACACCTCAAGTCTGAGATTCTCTGGTATCTCAGTCTCTATTATTGACATGAAAGACTCATTTTTGTAGCTTTTTCCAACTAAACACAGCCCCTTGCTAATAGGTTATATTGGCTACAGTATCTATATATATGTATCCAAAATGTCTGAGAGTTGTTTTCCACGTTTGGGCTGAATCATCAACTTGTTTGACTTTAGTTAAGATAGATAGCATAAACCTAGAGTTCATCGTCTCTGGGTTCAAATTCAGAACTGGTGAGGTCACGATCAGAAACTCTAGCTCATGGAGTTTTACACAGTGTCCAAATACAAACTAAAAACATATATACACACACACACACACACACACACACACACACACACACACACACACAAATAAGACCAAAGTCCTCTTAGAAACAAATCTCACCACTCAGCAGCCATCTCAAAACACCTTAAGGCACTTATTTGGGAGCTATTGTGCAAAAATTGTAAATTATCACCAACGTAAGGTCATAAAAGATAGATAGAAGAAGAAATAATCAAACACTATTATTGACAGAGAACAGAGCAAAAGCAGCCATCATTCAAAGAAGAGCTTTGAATCTCCTTGAACAAGTCTGGAGAACGATTGCTGAAGATTACTTAAATTAGAAAGAGTTCAGGCTGTGTTAAAGAATAAAGGTGGTCCTACCAAAGATTCACTTTCAAGCTTCTTAGAATTGTACAAGTATATACCTTATATTTCAAAAATCACTGCCCCATTTTCCAATTTGTCTAGCAAAATATTTAAAAAATGAGGGGTGGCACTGAGACTTTTGCACAGTGCTGTATGTTCCTAAAATCTTTTCAGTAATATAACAGACTGACTGTGGGGTAAAAATGGGACATGGTACATCTTTAAGGATACCAGTATCATCATTAATTCTGCTCATTAATCCTGTTGAATAAAAAAAGCCTACGCAGTACTTTACTACTGCTAATGTTAATCTAATACTAATAATTACAGAAAATTACTTATTTTCTCAAGATTATTTTATCTTTTCCTTCCTTTCCACAGAGAACACTCACACAGATTTAGGTTAGAAATATTAGTTGACACAAGAGAACAGTAATGTGCGTGAGTGTGAAAAGAGATGGTGATAGAGTGTATGCAGTGGGAGTTTCACAAGGCCAACAGCTGCCCGTGTGACCAGCGACAGGTGCTCCAAGATACATCAGAGGTGCACCAGAGAATATAAGTCAGTCAAAACGAGATGTCTTTTGTGACAGTTTCACCTACACTGACTGCCTGCTTTAGATATAGTCTTACTCTCCAGCTGCAGCTAATATCTTCATCTTCCATTATAGTTAAAGGATATTAGGCATTAGCATTAAAAACCATTTAGCCCAACTTAAGCCAGATAGACAGCTGAAAAACAAGTATCCCAACAAGAAAGGCAGGACAGAACACAGTCTGCTGACTGACTAAAGGACTGATAGTGTGGCTGGCAACAGAGGATAGGGTCATTTATTTATAGCAACATTACGAATTTCCATGATAGTTTCCACCACACAGTCCAGGGACCCTGGAAGCACATAGCTATCTATCAACCACTGTGCATATCGTCGCACGGGTACCAAAGCACTTCTGTCGGCAGCAGCTTATAAAACACTGCATGAACCTGAATCACACATTAGTCATTCCTTTTAGTTTTCCTTGTAGATGATATCACTAGTGCAGTCAAGAGGGTTTGCATACGTATATATGGGGTACAACACTCATTATCCGCTCATGTTACAATGTCAGCATGCTTCTGGGGAATATAACAATGTATGTAATTATCATGGTGAAATCAGCTGCTCTCTCACCAACACACTAATGGCAAATGCTGAACTATCATTCACTTGGTACAAAAATCAGATGTAGCATAGAGTATGGTATGTAAAAAGCTGCTTTGAAACATTGCAGTCTATGATGTGGTGCTGGCATGCTTTGTAATGCTTCCACCTTTGGCAAGAATATTGTGGTTTTAGTCTGTAATATTAGCCAAACTACAAAAACTAACATTTCTATAATAAGTAGGGGTGTTGCTATATAATGGTAGCACTGGTGTAGAATCATTAATTTTTGGGGGACAGGCACAATAATTGGGTAGCAAACTCACAATCATAAGGCAAAACGTCAAAAGGCATTCTTAGCAAAGATTTAGTATTAAAATCTTAATTATGTATCCACTTTCTCTTTTAAATAACTCTTTATATTTTCCATGATACTACTTTGATCATAAGTCAAAGAAAAATGCAACACCAAACATTTCTAATATTTAGCGATGCTAAAACACATTTAGCTAGGCTGGCTAAAAGCCTAGCTAGCCAGAGTAGCAAGAGCAATCTTAATCTAATGTCAGTCACGTCTGTGACTCTGGTTAAATGGCTTTTTCTTATTGATTGTTTGTTTGGTATTGTGTATTAAGCTAATAAAGTAATCAACTGAAGAAATATTTGATAAATATGTGCATTTATTTACAGCCCTGTGAAAAACTAAGCACACCCTTAATGGAGGTTTTGGCAGTTGGCTGGTCTGTGACACATTGTCATAATCTCCCAAACAAATTCCCCCCAAGGTCAGACTGTGCAATGCTCAGCTAAACTGCAAAAAAAAGAAGCAAAAGCTTCATCTCAGACTCTACAGACCTCAGTTAGCACGTCACATTTCTATGACAGTACAGTTAGAAAAAAGCTGAACAACTACTGATGCTTATTTGTCCTAAAAGAGCACAGCACAGCTTAGATTTGCAATGTTACATCTGAACAAACCAGATGATTTCTGAAACAATTTCCTTTTTATAGACCAAATGTGGAAATTTTTGGCTATAAACAAACCCCCAAACAAAACAAAAAGCATATCAGCAAAAATGTTTCATGCCAACTGTCATGCAAAGTGGTGATGGCTTCTACAGTCACAAGACACGTGCACCTTACAGCCATTCTGATGACACAATTCCTCCTTACATCAACATATTATACACTTAGAAATTAGCCCATCTGTGTGACAGTTAGACGTTGGCCTAAAGTGAGTCACTGAACTGGACAATGATCCCAAACACACCACACATCAATAGCATTGTGGCTGAAAAAGAAAATAATCAAGGTACTGCAGTGGCTCAATCATAGCCCAGACCTCAACCTGATTGAAATGCTGAGGTGGGACCTTAAGAGAGCTGGATCTAAATGAATGCCCGCAAACTACAATGAACTGAAGAAATGTGAAAGACTGATAAAGTCATAATAATTACTTTAACTCACTGAAGTACATACTGTATACCTCCTGAGCTAACTCTGCGTCCTCATCAAAGGCCAAAACACAGATGCCTTTCCAAGAAGTACAAAGGTATATGACCATTTTCGGTGTGCATTATAGATTTTCTCTAGTTTCATCCCACAGTGAGTGGCTGTAGGTTTTCTAGACTCAGATGGTAGAGTGGGTCATCTAACAATCAGAAGGGCAGGGGATAAATTCTCAATCGTCCAGTCTGAATGATGAAGTGTCTTTGGGCAAGATACTGAACCCAGAGTTTCCCCCTGTGCATCCATCAGACTGCGAGTGTGTGTGTAAATGTTATGAAAAGTGCTTAAGCATAGATAAAAACACAGTATGATTGCATGCGAATGGATGAATGAGACTTGCAGTAAAAAGTGGTCTCAGTTTAAAAAAGGTACACCATTTACTGTAGTTCTGACACTTGTATGTTAGGATAATGTGAGATTCAAAGTTGGTTCTAGCCTCAGATTTTGGATAGATAAAGCTGTCTGAGTGGTAAGCAAGTCTAGACAAGTGCTAAACTAATGCCAATGAATGAATACCAATACAACACCTCAAGATCTCTAGCGATTCATTTTATTGACATTACTTTAAAGTGAAAACAGTCACCAGTTTTTAAAAGTGCTCTCTGCAAAGGGTACCCTCTAAAGGGTTAAACTGCATTACTCCAGCGACAATCCATTGTATCCCTGAAGGTGCAGTAAATATTATTTCTGAAAGAGTTTAATAAATGCATCTTTGTATGTGACTGTACTGTATGTGCATGAAGGTGTTAATGAGGTGCTGAAAATGCCAGGGCTCACACAGCCCTAATGATCTGAAGCCAAAGAACACCACAAACCATGTGCTGTACACATTAAAAAAGCACAAAAGGCAGAACATATAGGAATGCACGTGCACGGCGAATCTCGGCCATTTCTGGTTTTGATTATAGTTAATATGAGTTGAAAATAAACACTGAGCAACTGGAAACCATATTTCTATAACCTCCAGGGGCTTTCCACCTCTGAAAAGGGACATAAAGGAATCCATAACTACAACATGGATCATATTACTATAAACTTAAATAAGACCTGGACTTAAAGGCTGTTAGAGACAGATCATCCTAACAGACCACCATGTATTTGATACCACCAAAATCCACTGCACCTGAATGCTTTTTTTTCTTTCTTTTTTTTCTCAGCATTTTGGAAAATTACTCTTCGTTCTTGTCAACTTTAATAAGTGGAACATTTTTACAAGCCTGCTTTGTTTTGATTGCATCAGTTGAGCAGGCCTAAAGAGAACAGAGTTTTTATAGAAACAAAGTCTCTCTGCTGGGGTCGGGTTTTAGGTTCAGCATAATTTTGCAAGTGGGTGAGAAATCTGCAAGGTAGCTGCCTATTTTAGAAAGTTCTAAAAGTTCTAATGATGTGAACAAAACCTTTTGCTGTTTTGTTTCTCATTAATCCATGCTGCCACCTAGTGGTTATATTGAGGACTCCAACTTAAACTAAATAGTATAAGTTCCTTTAAAAAAAAACATGAAAAACTGTTTACTGTATACTAAGGATGGTGTGTTCGGTTCTTTGGGTGTCAGTCCATCTATAGCCAATGTTTTATTATGTATAATGTCAGAAGGAAGATCTGGTAATGGAGTTAACTACGTAACTGAACTTTCACCACATGGTCACATATTTAATACTTTGTCAAATACTCCCTCAGACCTTTCCTGCAGACATCTTCAGCTCTTGGGTATTGTAAAGTCTGTCTGCTTTTATTCTGCACTGAATTATGAAATGTCATCCAGTGAGATTTTATGCCTCGGGCTGAAAACACAGACAGAAACCTCCTGTACACTTCTGAATTCGGTCTGCTACTTCGTTCAGCAGCGAAATCATCAATAACTGCCAGTTCCATTGGTAGCCACTTTGACAAATGAGGTCATGAGCTGTTTCTTTTTCTTTTTTTCATCCACACTTTCTTTTTTTCCATCTCTTGATTGAGGCTGATTTTTGTTTCGCCAGTCCATAGAAATTTGTTTCAAAACTGGTTTCTTCTTTCAAGTTTTTGTGAATCTTTGCCTGGTTTTCTTCCCCATAAGACATAAGAGATTGGATCTTGAAGGCAATCAAGATCAAGATGACAGACAATTCTTCCGAATATTGAATTATCCTTAAAATGTCTAAAACCTCAACTGTGGCAAGTATAGACAAAGAATTTCCATAATGTAAAGCTCAGGGCAAAAGTATTGCACTATGTTGCATTTAATCATTAGTTATTGTTAATGTCTGGTTCTCTTCCATAGTGTGTCTTTTATCCTGTCCTGTTCACCCCTCACCCCAACCCCCATGAACCGAGTGGCCACTGTGACAAAACTGCAACAGTCTTCTACAGATATAGTAGAGCCTGCCAGAAAGAGTCAGCGGCGCTTCATCAGTGAGGCCTGTATGGGACTAGACAGAAGAAGAATCTAAAGGAACAATGCTGCCCACTTAGAGTTTGCCAGGCAGCACTGAAAGAACTATGAGATCATGTGGAGACAAAAAAGTATACCCATGTCTTAAGAATGAAAATGCAAGCATTATGTCTGACAAACACCAGACACTGCTATCCACCCAGCTAATGTGCAACCTGAGACAGGGTGGATGACAGTGAACCAAAGAGAGCAGCCAGTACAACGTTGGAATACTTTCAGAAGAGGTCTCTGGCTGCCCTTAACTGTTCCAGCCAAAAAGAACTGAAGATGGCAGTTTTTGGATGGCTGACGTCCAACTTGACCGAAATGGATCTGCCAATAATAATGGCCAGGTGTGCAAAGCTTATATTTTATCCAAGAAAACTCAAAGCTGTAATTGTTGTGAAGGGACTTGTTCTGAATTATAGCTATTTGAAAATTGCAAGTCTCAGATTTATTGTTGTATTAATTAAAGCAAACCAGTTACAGATTTATCAACAACATATTACAGTTTTTTACAGACGCTAGGACACATTTCTCAATACTTAGGTCACTTTTGCAAAACTCCTCACACAGTGAGCACAACAGAAGTCTATGTGGGCTAAACTGAGGATCAGTTATCATTGTTTTGGCACAAAATGCATTCAATGACTACATCTCTCAAATTTCATGAATTATCTTCTCACTCAAACACAACAACTGCCAAAAATCTTTGTACGTACAGGACATTTTGCATGTGCTTACATACTGTTTTCAAAACTGTTAAACTTATGGCCAAAACAATAACACAATGCAAAACTT
>NW_005187517.1:1001458-1021074 GCF_000239375.1 Pundamilia nyererei | reverse complement strand
ATTGTGTGAAGAGTTTTGCAAAAGTGGCCTAAGTATTGTGAAATGCGTCCTAGCGGCTGTAAAAAACTGTAAAGTGGAAAATAGAAAAGTCACAGTAATGTAGTGTACTTTAAACAGAATGTACCCAGTCTAATACATTCACTGATCAGGCATAGCATTATGACCACTCACAGGTGAATAACACTGATCATCTTTTCATCATGGCACCTGTTAGCAGGTGGGATATATTATGGAGCAAGTGAGCATTTTGTCCTCAAAGTTGATGAGTTAGAAGCAGGAAAAATGAGCAACAGTGAGATTGACAAGGGACAAATTGTGATGGCTAGATGACTGGGTCAGAACAACTGGGTCAGAACATCCCCAAAGCAAAAGCAGCTCTTGTGAGCTGATCTGCACTGGTCAGTATCTATCAAAAGTGGTTCAAGGAAGGAACAGTGGTGAATCAGTGACAGGGTCATATGCAGCCAGGGCTCACTGATGCATGCAGTGAGTGAAGGCTGGCTCATACGGTCTGACCCAACAGATGAGCTACTGTAGCTCAAATTGTCAAAACAAATTACTGCTGTTCCTGATAGACATGTGTCAGAATACACAGGGCATCACAGATTGTTGTGTATGGGGCTGCATAGCTGCAGACCGAACAGGGTGCGCATCCTGACCCCTGTCCAATGACCAAAGCACCAACAATGGACACAATGGACAGGAGCAATGGAAGAAGGTGGGCTAGTCTGATGAATCACATTTCTTTCACATCAGCGTGGATGAATCTTTGGCTGTGATGTCTATTTCATTTATAACCTATAGCACATTTAAACAACAGAAGAGCTCAAAGTGCTAGGGATAGGGATAGGCACATTTACATTTCAGGTCTCCAAGAAGAAGTTTCAAAATGCATGAAAAGCTAAAAGGTGTGTTTTGTTGTGATAACTAATCATTATTACTGTTGAAATCACAATGATCGAGTGGTCATTAAATTATATTCACAATTTGCAAATCACGGATGATTCGTCTCATACTGTAAGCCATGACACACTGCTATACCCTACATAAGTTGTCTTTATCTGGTATCAGATCGATACCAAAAACACAGGACTATTAGACACTGACCCCTAAGGCATTACCCAGCATGCCATCACATAACCATAAAAAACTGCTGCATGCCCATGGCATGGTGTCATATTGCAAGCAACAGTAAAGAAATAACCAGGCTCTTCAGTTTAAAACATAAGTTAGTGAAGAGGGGGCGACCTAATAGTATTAAATAGTGTCTTTTAAACATGTATGATGTTTGATTGTAATGAATGGTTATAGTTCCTACACAAGCTCATAAAAACCTCAGTGAGGTGTGTGTGTGTGTGTGTGTGTGTGTGTGTGTGTGTGTGTGTGTGTGTGTGTGTGTGTGTGTGTGTGTGTGTGTGTGTGGGCACGACCCCACAAATCCCTTATGAGGGCTTCTCTAACTGTGAGGTTGCAAACGTTATTCTTTCTGTGAATGGAAAAGAGAAAATGCTGTATAGATGCCAGCCAGCCAGACAGAGATGGAAAGAGACAGGAGGAGGGGGTGAGGGGGGGTCATCCTTATCTGCTAATGCCATGAAATTCAAGACGGTGCCCCCCAGCTCGTACCCTGCACAAACACGCACGCGCAGAGCTCAGCGCACAGACACACATAGAAAAAAGCAAATGCACGAGAGAGGAACATACACATATCCTAATTTAGACAGGCATTTCCATTCAAGCACATACACACAGCATAGCAAGGGCACACACGGTTATTCTCGGGAGCTTATTGCTTTCCCCGCAAACCTTCACGAGTACTGGCTGGAGACAAAGGTAAGGACGATAAATCAAATCTAATATGGAAACTAACATATACTAGGCTTAATGTGGCTCTGTGGCCGTAGAGAGCACGCTGTCCAAGCAGAACTTTATGAATTTATGTTCAATGAGAGTGTGTCGTGATCAGTACAGACTCTAGAAATGGTAACACGTATTGGTTTGCTCTGTGCTCTGCTATAATTAAATGTCTCGCTGGTGATTCCACTGGTGTTTCCCCCCATGCCTTCAAAGATTTTCATATTGTCGTCTATAAACCACCAGGGAGTTTGAGACAGAGAGGTTTTCTGACTTTGACATTAGTCTGATATCAGACACATATCAACTTATTAAATCATAAGTTAAGTCACAGCCGGGATGATCTGGAGGTCTAAGCGCCAGGCAAACCACCACATAAACTGATATAAAACATTTTTCTCTGGTCTTTGAAATTAAGAAACTAAAAATAAATCTTTTCCTCAGCCCAAACGCTTTTCAAAAATAGTTTCTACAGCTGTATCATTATATATTATAATATTTAAACATCCTCACAGTCATAAAACTGTGAATTTCATTATTACAAACAGCAGCTGCTCGCGCGCTACACGCGAGGGGGCGGGGCTACACTCTTACGCTGTATTTTTTTCTCGCTTTTACTCTTTAGTTTATCCAATCAGAAAGCACCTGGTTGTGTAACCGTGGTTACCGGTACAGATGTATTATGGGATATGCACATGGCAGCGTCCAAGTGAGGGAATGCATGTCAACAGAAGGATTCTGCGCTGTATGTTCGGCGTGGTTTCGGGACCTGCAGATGAATTCAGGCGCTTTGGGAGGTTTCCGGGACTCCGTGTCGAGCATGTTTGTATTACTAATGTTTGAGTTTTGCTTTTTTAAAAGAAGACAAACGTTTCCCTTTCTGTGCAGTCTTGTACGTTTACTCATGATAGCACTTTGTGATTTGAGACCACGTATCACACACCAGCTACTCGTCGGTCCCGAGTTTGAACTGATGATTTTAAAAACTCTCAATTAGTAATTAGTGTCATAATGAAATTTCCTGAATAAAACAGTTGAGTGAAGAGTTAAAAGAAACGATAACAGCTATTCCCTCTAAAGTTTGATACTCCAAGTAAAACTAATTTATGAAATTATTGTAAACCACAGTATGATGAGAAATGAGAAACAGTGCCAACTTATCAACATAAAGGTTTTTATTAAAGCTGGTATATTAGCAGTGCATTACTGACTACCCTAGTGGTTGCTACAGATTGTTTAATACAGCTGTCAGCTCAGTTATTTGTTTAAAAGATATCAATAATAAAAATAAAAGATATTCATGGATTAAGAAAAGAAGGGGCTGTTTATTTATAGTATTTACAGTTCTCTGTTGTGTCCTTGTGTTTAATATGTTGATTAGCTTTCCTGAAAACAGAGCATCAGTCTATCAGAAAAAGTTGAAGCTTTAACCTATTGTCTATATAGTGTCAATTCACTGCAACAGTTGCCTCTGTGAGCTGTATATTGCAAGATAATGACTCTACAATATTAGAAAGCGCCCAAAATCAGAGGCTCCCTTATACGCAGCACTTTGCGATGGCGGGAAGGAAGAATTCCATTTTAACAGGAAGTGACCTCTCGCTGAACCAGGCTCAGCCTTATGTTACGCTCAGTTGAAAGCTGAGGGGAAACAAGGCAAATAAAAGGAAGAGCAGAGTTTAGCTGTGATATAACCACGGCAGACCGGCAACAAGTTTCTGCTTTTCAGCATTAACTTTATTTACACAATCGGTCGCTGTTTACAAACACACACGGCTGAAACTTTCCAGCTGCCAGCCGAACACTAACAACAAAACTGGAATCCAGGACCCAGCACACTTTTAACCTGACGAGGCGTGACTACGGATGCCCTGCAGGTGCGTTTGCCTCCCCTGCAGCGGCACCGCCGACCACGCCTCGCCACATTAGTTTAACAGTGGTGGAAGTGTGTAGAGTTTACACTTTTTGCTGTTCTATGCACTTTATCCAAACTATATGGTGCTTTTCTCCCTTTGTGCAACTATATATGTTACTTCAGTATGCTTTCCAAATAGAGCTAGATATAACAAAGTGAAGGATCACCAATAGAAACTGTTGTCTCCTTCCATGGCAAAATATGAGAGCTAATCCTCTGTTCAGCTGATGGAAAGCATATTTGATTTGATTGGCACATCATCCTGGTGGAGTGGATGAATTCAAAAGATTGGACGCAGTTATCTCTACATTTTTAGATGGTAAAGCTGTGACAAACGACCCTTACTGTCCCTATCTATTCTGTGTTCCCAGATTAAACTAACACAACCCTACTTGTCACAGCCACTGCTGTCATCATGCCTGGGGAGGATAAACCACCACAACAGGCCCGCCAGAGGAAAAAGACCAAGAAGTCCCGCTCCAAGGGAAAGAGTCCCACTGGGAGTCCTAGTGCCAGCTTGGCAAGCACTTTAGACGGGCAAGATGAGTTCATCTTCCCCCCAGTCGTGCAACCTCCACCTAAAAAGTCTACGGAGGAGAGGAAGAAAGTGCCTGTTGCCAAAGTAGAGGAAGAGACATCCATAGCCATCTGTCTTCAGGTGGTTTTTCCCTACCTGCTAGCTGGAATGGGCATGGTGATGGCTGGCATGGTGCTGGACATTGTACAGGTAAGGTCCTTAGGGTAGCTTGGAGAGTGATATCACATATTGAGAGTGAAAAAGCATGAAGTATGTTAACATAATAGTGGATATTGGGGCCTACTAGCTGACAGGTAAACCTTCAGGCTGCTCATTTGAATCCCTCATCAGATGCTGGCATCACCGCTCTCCAAGATGATTTTTTCGGGGATGGTGTACAAAAACTATGATTAGATTTACCCCAGTGTAAATGTAGCAGCTATGTCAAAGGATACAATTATTAGACCCTCTTTAAACCCCCAGAATAAAACCTGACCATTTTTTTTCTTAGTGCCTAAAACACAGGTATAGTGGTGTCAAAAAGTGTTTGCCTCCTTCCTGATTTCCTAGTGTTCTGTATATTTGTCACACTTGAATGTTTCAGATCATCAAACACATTTTAATGTTAGACCACGATAACTCGAGTAAATACAGAATGCAGTTGTTTTTTTTTATGCTGATTTCACTGATTAAGGGAGAAAAGTTACCCAAAACTACCTGGTCCTGTTAAAATGGCCCCTTTTGTTAAATCATAAATTAACTGTGATTAACCACACTTTTTGGAAAGCTGAGTTCAGTTTCACTAAGCACACTTGGGCTCGATTACTGGACGTTAGTGGTGCAACGGATCACGGTTGATCCGTAATCCGAACCGATCCCACTCCACGGTTCAGCACGCACGTGATCTGAAGATTCAAAAAAGAAGAAAAAAAAAAAGCGATAGTTATGGTCAGCGCTAGCGGTCCAAGTGGCGGAGCAGAGGAGTTTGCGGTACTTAAGCAGCCCTTTGCTGCCCAATCTGACCGGGCTAAAGCTATTACAAAAGCTATTGGGGTGTTTAGCTGCAGACAGGAGGCCGTATTCCATTGTGCTAAACAAGGGGTTTAAACTATGATGAACGTGCTTGAGCCACGCTATGATATCCCGTTGCGCGTCCACTTTAGTGGAAAAATCGTTCCAAGCATGTATGAGCAGGCGAAGATTAAAGTTATGGCTGAACTGTCCCAGGCATCTTCTGTTGCCCTAACTACTACAAATGGGTGTAGCGACGGAAAGCTACGTGACCGTGACTGCTCATCATATCACAGCGGAGTGCGATATAAGGAGCAGTATGTATTATTGTAGGGTCTACCTTACAATATAAAGCACCTTGAGGCAACTGTTTTTGTGATTTGGCGCTTTATAAATAAAATTGAATTGAGTGGTAGATACAAAGACTGTACTGCCCTATATTGAACCATAAATTTTTTAGAATAATTGCGTGGAATGAGTCTTGAGTTGAATGTTTTTAACAGGCAAAAAATACTTCAATAAGTGAATAAGTAAATGTTACATTTTTGTCTTTTTCTTTTTTTGCTGATCTGAAAATTGATCCGATCCGTGACTTAAAACCGTGATCCGATCCGAACCTTGAGATTTTTGATCCGTTGCACCACTACTGGACGTCCTGTTGAATGAAAAAATTACTTAAATAGAAACCGTCTGACAAAGTGAAGCAGGTTAAAAGACCTTAAAAAGGAACACATCATAGCACATTTCTAAGGTTTTGGGACTCCAGTGAGCCATTATACATAAATGGTGAAAACATGGAACAGTGGTGAAGCTTCCCAGGAGTGACTGGCTGACCAAAATGAGATAAGAGCACATCGCCGACTCATCCTGGGTGTTACAAAAGGATCCAGAAGAACATTAAAGAACTGCAGGCTTCACAGATCTAAGTTAACAGAGTATTAAACTTTTAAGTGTGACAAAATAGGAAATCGTGAAGGGGTAAAACATCAAAATTTGTCTCCCTTCATTTTACATATAAAGTACTTCATAAGTAAGTGTTTATTGTACAGGGAAGTTATTTTCACATTGTCTGACATGTAATGTACAACAGAATATTAAGGCGTCTCTTAGCAGACAGTAAATCTATGCACACAGTGGCAGGCTGTTTTCCGTTAAGGAAAGATCTCTGACAGATTTAAGAGCTAGGAGACCAGAGGCACAGCAAAATACGTCAGTAATGACCCAGATGGTTACTCTCTCACGTTAAACGTGTTAACGTAAGGAGAGAGAGCGTCACAATAATGAAAAACTGGACAGTACACAGAGACTTTATGTTATTGAATAAATAACAACATGAGCGACATAGTGACTCATCTGTCCCATCTGTTCGTCTAAGTGTGTATTTTTGTTTGTTTTTGTTACACGTGGAGGGACTGTGTGTATGCTTGTGTGTACTTGTTACCTTGAAATAGTCTTCTGGCTCAGAGCAATAAAGCCATCTTCTTCTGACTTAAGTATCTCTGATCATGTTAACATGGTGTACACTGGGCCAGTAATGTCAGAAGTTATAAACTGACTGGACGGGCAAAATAGCCTTTTGAGTGAGTTGAATGCACCCCAGGGCATAGCTGCTGCTGTCCCTGGTGAATATTTTGATACTATTACATCTTCAGTAGCATGTAACAGTGTAGATCAATAGTTAAGAGATAGCAGCCGGTGTGTGGGCTAATATTATTACATGTTGTATGTGCATCAAACATAATGTCCTACACAAATGTATGAGATCCACGTTGCACAATGTGATTTGCAGTGAACTTAGAAGACTACTATAACTTAATAGTTACAGTGTATAAAATCTTTCTGTGCTAGATATCAGTGTATTGCAGTTCTGTTTTCTTACCTCTCCCAATTCAAGTGCATAATCCTTGCTACATTGGCTCCTGTAAGGACAAACATGTTTTAGTTAGCTAAGAGAGATCAAAACATTCCACTATGTTCAAAAACCTAACATCATGTTTTAGGGTACATTATATCATAACTGCCACGACTACACAACAGCTTATGCCTATAATCGAGATTTTTCCTTTCTGTGGAAGGCAATCAGACCTCTGTTTATCTCAGCTGTCAATGCTGGGTGAGAAGCATCCATGTGTAGCTGTAAAACTGTAAAAGGAGTTCAATACAGGCGAGTCAGTCAGTAAAGCTCACCTCTGACTGATGACAGCCATACTAAGGTGAGCTGTTGAAGATATCCTGATAGATAGTTTTAGTTTGTGCTAGTGAATCTAACGTGGATTTAACATTGTTGGACTCGTACAGTTAGGGAATAAAAAGTTCATAGAATGTGAGAATGTAATCAAAATGTTTATCAGAGGAAAAGTGGGATTTTTATGACACTTGAATCTAACATAAGCTGGCATAATGTTACCTTAAAATCAGCTGTTGTTGTTCACCCGGCTCGTTGTCAACTCTCCAGAGACAGGAAAGTCGCATGTCTGATCTACTGGCAATATGTCACTGCAACAGTATTGGGAATAAATAAGCATGTTTATGCAAGTTTTCATGTCTTAGAGTGTGAGTTCTGTTTAGGAGATTAATCTTGAGGTGAGGAGGAAGAGGATGAAGATTTATTTAGTTGCAAGTGGTGTTATCTCTTTGATGAAGGGGGTCCATTCTCAGATGATAAAACAAGTTCTCTTCTAGTCCCCATTTGGCATACTACATACATGGCCTGTCTCTACCATTTATGTAAAACACCATTAGTTGGAAGAAAATGATGACTTCCAGAAACTGCAAACTCACTCCTATATATTATTAATAGATTCATTACATGTTTATGAGAATGCAGTTTATTTGAAAATGTAGTTACACACTGCTGTACATGTACATAGACTATAGGATACTTTTTTTTTCTATTAAATGACCTCAAAAATTTGTGACTATACCTTTAACCTTCCCATCAGTTCTTAATTAAATGTCAGTAATATCCTTGGTCAAAATACCTCAAGAATATAACTGACTGATGGCTGTGTTTTCTACACAATGGTATAGAATCATACTGTAGGATACAGTATAGGAATATAAGGTGGAAATAGTGAGATAGTACATTTAATAATGAGTTTGAGCTAGCCGTGTCTGTCCTGTGCCAGGTGTCCCTGGCTTATAGTCTGCAGCCATCTGAGCTGAGGGAAATCAGACACACTGCTGTCTGCTCTATGATGAGCTGGTCTCTCTCTTCCCCTCCGTCCTCCACTGATAAGCATACGTCTGTCCTCATATGGCTACTTCCCTTTACTCCATCTGTAGCTCATCAGTATTTCTTCCCACTCTGCAGTCTACAGTATCAGTTTCCCTCCTGCATCAGATGGAAGATTAGTCATGAGCTTGGCTGGGAGCTGTGTCTCAAAGCACAGCGGACGCACAAGGACGTGGAGAGTAGCCGATCTAAAATGTCGATAAAGATGGCAACGCTACACTATCAGCAAAAACCATTGTTACTGTGGCCTGTGATGGTAGCTATTGTCTAAACAACCACATCCTGTTGGCCTGTCTTTCAATTACATCCAACATGCAATTTGTTGGGGTCTTGTTCACAACTGACGGGAGAGGGGAATGGGTGACTGACAGATGGATTGGTGCTGCGCCTGCAGTGATGTCTGTCGCTGTAAAGAGAGAACGAGGCGTAAAAGTGAAGCTCCCGATTGTCTGGCTGATCTACGTCCCCACTCTCACCTATGAGGGGACAAGCAGTGGAAATGAGCGTTCTCCAAAGGGTTGCTGGCCTCTCTCTTAGAGATGGGGTGAGGAGTTCGGCCGTCCGAGAGGAGCTCAGAGTAGAGCCGCTGCTCCTCCACATCGAAAGGAGCCAGTTGGAGTGGTTCGGGCTTCTACAAGGATGCGTCCTATATGCCCCCTCGGTAAGGTGTTCTGGCCTGGTCCCACTGGGAGGAGGCCCTAGGGCAAAGACACGTTGAAAAGATTATATCTCTTGGCTGGCGTAGGAATGCCTTGACGTTGCCCCAGATAACCTGGAGGAGGTGGTCAGGGAGAGGGAGCTCTACCGCCACAACTCGGCCCTGGATAAGCGGAAGAAGATGAAGTAGATGGATGGACAGACGAAGGCAGTGCCATTTGTGTCAGCTTCTCTTTGTTCTGTTGGTTGGCTTCCAAATTAGAGCTCTATAAAAGCTCGCTCCATAAAATGTGAAATTAGATCGTCCATACATTAGACTATCGCAAACATGCAATATTTGACTTCTTTAAATTACAGTTATGGTGGTTAAATGAGACTTAAATGTTAGTTGGACAGGCTCCCAGAAACTGTTATAGTTATAAATTCTTTGAATACTTGAAGCAAACAAATGGGCCAGTGATGCATCAATCGTGTTGATATCTAGCAGCATTTAGGCTAAGAGTTTACCATTAGCAGTCATTACAAGTCTTACCCAGTGTCCCCTGCTGTGTAAGTGCAAGTGTCTTTTATCTTCACTGAAACACTGAAACCCATCCCACTGCTGTTTTAGTTTTCACTGTAATTCAATCCAAATGTTCACATAAAGATATGTATAAAAAAAAAAGAACACATCTTGATAGATTTGTAATGAATACACATTACAAAAGTAACTGAGTATCCTTAGCATTTGTGTTTAAACAAATGCTAAACATTTGTTTAAACAAATGTTTAGCATTTGTTTAAACAAATGCTAAACATTTGTTTAGCATTTGTTTAAACACTCATTTTTATTTTTCAAGATATTTAAAAATTAGATCATAAAAAAAATTCTGTATTTAATGCTAGTGTTTAAAATTCTAATTTTCACTGGGCCATATTTTCTTTGATTTTGGGTTGTCTGAGTTTCTCATCAGCCAATCCATGACTATTTCTTATGAGACTTCAATGATGAGTGAATGAAGCAACTTAAGGGTCAGCATCTCTCAGGTCCTGTGCTGGATTCCTGTTCTATAAGGACTTGATTTTCACATGTTGTTCATCTGCTGTAAATAAAATTTAGGTTTGCTACTTCTTTTTGTCCTCCAACTGACCAGTTTCCTCAAATTTCTTAAGTACACACTGCACACCATGCTGAGAGATTTCAGCTAATAGAACTTTGGAAAACACCTTGCTGTAATAAAAATATTTTGTTATATCTATCAGACTGCATTATCTGTGGGATTTTTCACAGATTTGGCTAAAGAAATGAGAACAATTGATGAGTTTCTGTAAAAGGCTGCTAGGAACAAAGTGACTAAAGATGCAATTTAAAATTGGTTCAGTCTCTAGGTAGATACAACGCTGGTTTATTCATTGGTAAGCAGTTCAATAATAACAAATAACAAAAAAGTGCCTTGAAAATGGTCCTCTGAAAAAGGGCTGGACCGAAAATAAATGAAACGGCAGCCAATGTCTGAAGGAAAACTTTGAAAGACCTTCACAAAGCCTGGAGAACTATTGCTTAAGACGACCTTAAAAAATAAGTGTTTGGCTCCTTGGAAGCAAAATATAAAGAAATGGGGCTCAAGACTTTTGCAAAGTAATGTACATCCTGTAAGAAGAATTAGAAGCTTTTTACATTGTTGCTGCTAATCAGTTGCCTTGCTTGTCAAATCAACCTCAGCAGTTTCCAGAAGAAACACATCAGTGTTATTACACAATGTCGAAGTGATCTGAGACTATAGCGACTGCAATTTATTTAATTCTATTTAGCCAATCCAAAACCTTATTTCTTGTATTCAAATGATGTAATCTTATTTTTAACCTGTTAGCAGTCGGACGTACCGCCCACGGTACATTGGATGGTTTAGGGGACTAATTGTAAATTTGTAGGACTGCTAAGGGGTTAATGTGGCACTTTATAGATTTTACATGTAGAGTTTTTTTTACATGTCATTAATTAATATATTGTGTATGAAAACATTTTCTTTTCTTTTTTTGTGAACAGTATGCATTGAGAGGAATGATTTTTAGTTTAAGACCTGAAAGATGCCTGGAAATCAGTAGTTGTACAGTATGTTTGTTTGCTCTTAAATACGGTGTTCCAAAACGATTATAGCAGCTAGAACAGAGGTAAAAGTGGAAGGAAAAGACGGAGGGAAAGAATGAGTCACGATACAGAGATATGGAAACGACTGAAAGAGGGATGTGAAATGCAGCTAGACTGTTCGACGTAGAACGATGGATGCCATACGCGGGAGGGAGGGAGGATAAGAGGCAGACACGCAGCAAAAAATAGCTTAGAGGGAGAGTGCGTGGCAGAAAGCTGGTCGTTTCTCTCGTGAGTTTGCACAGGGCAGACAGCCCTGCCTCTTTCTGTGCTACGTCACAGCAGAGCTGAGTGAGCAGGACTACCCTGATGCTGAAAGGAGGAGAGGAACACTTTAGTCTGCTCAAGTGGTACTGTGTGCTGCATCTCATCTGTGGATCTCCTATTGACATCACAGAGCTCACCTCGCCAAATAAGAGATTAGGCTCGTATATCAAAGATATAAAGTCTTCCTCCTGTTTCTAAACTCTCAAGACCTTTTGGACTGTTCTTCATCTTTTTGCTCCTGTCACTCATTCAGCTGTCACTCCGAGCTCTGGGTTCACAAGATACAGCTGTGCCTTTTACACTGGAGGTCAAGTAGATTTAAAGCTGGATCTTATCAACTGAGGACTCCAACAAACAAGAAACTCAACCAGAGGATTTATTTGATTCTAGAGTTGTTCAGGACAACTGGAGGACCACTGAATAGCTCAGCATTAATTTACTGGCATAAACCAGTCTTATTTTTAATGTTAGTTTTTGCAGGTTGTCGGGTAAACTTAAGACTTTGACTGCAGATGTGGATCATCTGTGCTTGTGGAACATTTTGACTGATGAATCAGAAATCGTGTTAATGATTGTTTTCCCCAGAGGTGCCGGCAAATGGATACCTCATCACTGCTGACTCACCATTGGTCCAAAGATGCCATGCTCCAGCTCCCTCAAGTTGGAGTTAAAGCTTTTAAATGTGATTCTGCCTGGGAAAACATCATTGATTGGAAGGAATGAAAACATGACGAATGTCTCGCTTGCTTGAATAGATATCGGATCTCCAGTTTGGTTCAAAGGGATGCTGAATGTTTATCTTCTGTACTGCCAAGAATGATGCAAGAAGTAGCTGTCATCTTTGGGTCATCCCTTGAGAGCAGAACATATATATGCTCCCAAATGCTGCCTCTCATTTCTTCAGGAAGAGCCTTAGGAACTGCTTGAAACATTTCCCCTGTTTTAAACCAAGGACAAACTCATTTATTATTTTCATCTTTGGTATTTCACTTCCTTACTTTATTTTGACCCCTTAGACCTTTTTTATTTTTAATCCGAGTTTTTTTTTCCTTTGTAATGAAGTTACACTTACCATGGGATAACTAAACATCAAACTAAGTGCTTTGATTAATCTCCTGTACAACATGGTTGTGACTCGTCTGGAGTTGGAGCTACGCTACCAAGGCAAGAAGTTACGTGGCGTGACCTGGAAGCTGACTCGATCAGAACATGGTTTCCTACCAGAGAGCTCTTGGCTCATTGGGGCGCAGGTTATCGTACCATACCTCATATCAGGACTTGGAATGGTCTCCGCGGGTATCGTTATGGACCTTATACAAGTAATTATCCAAGAATAATGTGAATAGATGTGTAGAGTTGGGTACCATCGGAAGTATTTTGATTATCGTGTCATGATTGTTGCTCAAGGGCACCACCTTCACGTCATACTTCCCTTTTTCTATAAAGAGGTGATCTTTCGTAGGTTAACCTGAAAGTGGTGTTGTATTGGAGTAGGTGGAATAACTTTTGAATATCAAAGAGATCAAAGAATATTTGAGCAAGCTCCCTACTTCACTAATTTTGATTCCCAGTGCTGAAAAACAAGCAGTGAAATTTGAGACCCAGTCCTGTTAATGGATGTTTGGGAGAAATGGACTGACCTCACTTATAGATTCTGATTGTGGGATGTTGTGGAAAGGTGGGTGGGTATTTGCATACCGAGTACAGACACGTATTGACAGCTGTTGCTATGAAGAATAGATAAACGGTCTAGTCGGAGAAAAAGACCTTTTTGTTTTCCTGCCCCTCAGGTATTCACAAGCTTGAATTAGTTCAGACTAATGCTGGCCTTAGTTAAATATAAGATATTTGTCTCAGCTACCTTTTTTGTGACTTGACCTGCTTTCTGAACTCAGTCCGTGTTGTTGAGAGCCTTAAAAGAAAAACCCTGAACTGGTTAAACAAGAAATGTGTGTGTTGTGATTGCACATGTGTGCACAGCTCTGCCGGTTCACCGTTGACAGTGCTTTTTTCTTATTAACAGATGGAGTCTTGTGTTACATCCACCTTTCTGAGCTTTCTAAATCAGATTTAGACCAGAGAGAGAGACGAGAGCCTTGGGATTGCATTGAACAGTTAATTCAATAAGTGGTTTGGAGATGAGAGAGAGAAAAAGAAGGCCAGAGAGGGAGATGACTTTGTATATACATTGCATCTCCCTTGAAATTGTCACCAAGTTCTTTACTTAAAAAGGTAAAAACAAAAGTAAAGGGCTTATGTCATCCAGGTCATAGTAATTTAATGATGAGAGGTGAAACATCTTCAAGAAACTTAAAGAAGGCCAGTCACTTTTCTTTCCAAGCTCCTTAAAAGTAAAAAAACCTTGTCACAGTTGAAGTGTTCCTCATGCATTGCTTTGAAGCTGATGGGTAGTAGTTCTGGTTACCTAGGTAACCCTCCAGTGTATTCACTGCCCTGTCATATGTCCATCCCTGGTATTCTGTACTGTTATGGGAATTCCCCTCAGTCATTCTATGTTCAGACTTGGAACGTACCAACTTTGCATCACCAGCATTTTGCAGCATAAATAAAGAATGGTTCAGGGTCACCTGATCCAGACACATAACTGGTATGGCAGTCCATTCTCCCTGCAGCACGGACTACACTGCCCATGTGGCTACATTCTTTAGGGCGATGCCTGTAACACTCTGCCTATTGCCTTCATATTAAATATTTTTTTAATAATATTTTTTTTAAATATTCCTTCACGTCATTATGCGGGCTGCAAGTAGGGGTGACATGAGATTTGACACACAGGCATTAGAACCTCTTAATTGGTGTTTTGTTTGGGTTTCCACCGGCGTGGAATTACCAAAAATAGAAAGAGCATAGTCTAACATATGAAACAGGAAAAGACCGCCGTGTAATCCATTCATTTCAACAAATAATAATAATAATAATAATAATAATAATAATATTAATACAGTTTATTTGAGGGCACCTTTCAAAAACCCAAGGTCACCTTACAAAAGAACAACATTAATAAAAGAAGCAATAGTCATAAAATAAGTTAAAATTGCAAAGCAGAACTTGACAACAGGTAAAATCAGCACCAAAGCGAATAAGCCAGTTTGAACAGATGTGTTTTGAGCTGTGACTTAAATGCGGGAAGAGAGTCCATATTTCTTATGGCTGGAGGAAGAGAGTTCCAGAGCCGAGGAGCAGAGCGACTGAAGGCTCTGTTCCCCATAGTGGTAAGATGTGCGGACGGAACAGTAAGATGAATAGCAGATGAGGATCGGAGAGGGCGGGAAACAGTGGTGATATGGAGCAGGTCACACAAATAGGAAGGAGCAGATTTATGGATATACTTGTACGTGAGAAGTACGATTTTAAAGTTTATCCTGGCTTCTATGGGCAACCAGTGAAGCTGCTGAAGAACTGGGGTAATATGAGCTCTTGACGGAGTTCGAGTTATGACACGAGCTGCAGAATTTTGAAGAAGTTGGAGTTTGTGAAGGGACCTTTTAGGGAGACCAAATAAGAGGGAATTGCAGTAATCAATGCGGGACGTAATAAGACTATGGACAAGGATGGCAGCAGCATGGGAAGTAAGGAAGGGGCGGAGTTGGTTAATATTACGTAAGTGGAAGTATGCAGACCGGGTTATGTAATTAATGTGGGACTGGAATGAGAGAGTATTATTAAGTATGACACCCAAACTCTTAACCTGAGGGAAGGGAAGGGTGGGGGAACGTTCAATGTTAATGGAAAAACTTGGGATTTGGTTAAGATAGAGGCTGTGCCAATGAGTAAAAATTCAGTTTTATTACTTAGTTTAAGAAAATTGGAGGAGAACCAGGATCTAATCTCGATAAGACAGTTTGAGAGGGAGGGAGGTGGGAGGGATGAATTGGGGTTAGAAGAAATGTAGAGCTGGGTGTCATCGGCATAACAGTGAAAATGTATATTATATTTTCGGAATATATGACCAAGATGGAGCATGTAAATAATGAATAAAAGGGGCCCTAATACCGAACCCTGGGGCACACCAGCAGAAACAGGATGGAGACTTGAAGAATGGGATTTAAATTGGATAAACTGAGTGCGGTCTGAGAGATAGGAGGTGAACTAGGCAAGGGGGGTATGACTAATGCCAATGGATGCTAACCGGTTCAGGAGAATATTGTGAGAAATGGTATCAAACACCGCACTAAGATCAAGAAGGATGAGGATGGATAGGAGACCAGAATCAGCCGCCATCAGAAGGTCATTAGTAATCCTTAACAAAGCTGTTTCTGTGAAATGATTGGGGCGTAAACCAGATTGAAATTGTTCATAGAGATTATGGTTATTGAGGTGTAAGTGAAGCTGAAAGGCAACAACTTTTTCAAGAATTTTTGAAATAAAGGGGAGATTTGATATAGGGCGAAGATTATCAAAGTTATTGGGGTCTGCACCAGGCTTTTTGAGAGTTGGAATAACAGAAGCCTTTTTCAGTGATTCAGGAACGATTCCAGTGTTCAGGGAGGAATGGATAATACTGGTTATGAGAGGAGCTAACGAGGGAAGACAGGCTAACACAGTGGGAAGAGGGTCAAGGTGACTGGTGGATGATTTAGATTTTATAATAAGATTAGATACATCAGATTACAAAGTAACTGTAATCTGAATACCACCTTTTTAAACAGTAACTGTAATGGAATACAGTTACTCATATTTTGTATTTTAAATACGTAACGCCGGTACATGTATTCCATTACTCCCCAACACTGCAGATAGTTCATAATAATACCCCCAGAAATACATGTGCAACAGAATCGGTCACAAAAAAACCCACACCTGAGCTTCCTCCTTTTTGTCACTGCGGGCTCTTTAAAAATACAGACTGTACTTTTTAAAATGTCATTATTGTTTTTAAAACCCAGTTTGTCATTAATGGTCAAAGTGGTGAGGGGACCAGAAAAACTATAGAGTACAACATTAATAACAAAACATGAGCAACCAGACTTTTAATGTAATGAAGCAAACTTAACACATTACAAATCCCCAGCAAATATTTGGCTTGAGACCTGGCTTGTAATTGGCTAAAAGAAGTGTATTTGTTACACAGAGATACTGTTAGTAAAGGAAAAACCTGTTATTATAGACCGAGCATAAAATACTGAATTCTTGAGTGTAAAATTTTCTGAAAATATCATTTTTGTGTGTCTGAAGTACCTGAATCAGTCAGCGACAGCACCAACATTAGAAAGTCCCTGGAAGTCTACAGTAGCACTGAGCTGGCTTATGTTGGCTTTTGTCCCATCACACTTGCACTCACAGTCAAGCAGCAGTAGCAGCAGTATTATAGCAGAAGTGGGACATGTCCCAAGATAGCCTCTGTGTATGACAGACGTCAGCCAGATTTAGCAATCCAGAACCTGAGAGGAATTGGTATGAATAGAGATGCACTCACACCAGCACACACACTCCTCTACCATTGACAAGACTGACATTCAGTTCTCTTATTCCCTTGTTTGGATCCAATCACCTTCATCACCTGTTCACTATTGTTTAAATAGGTCAGGAGGCAGAAATGATCCAATTGGTTGCAAACACTAGAGAGTGCAGAATATTTAAAAGAGCAATAGTTAGCACGTTCATAATGGTTAAAAAACATTTAAAAATGTGTTTGGGTCGTTCTTGTATGTGACAAACCACTGGCTCTGGTTAACTAAGCTAGCTAACTGGCACACAGTAATCAGTAACTGATGGGTTAATTAATATTTGTGTTCCAGGAGTTGGAAACAGGAGAGATAATGAATTACTGCTCATCAATATGTAGCTCCATTTGTAGGGTTCAGAACATCATGGAAATGATTCATAACCTTTAAGAATGGAAAGGGCATGATATTTAGATTGACCTGTACCGAAATGACAAAGTGTGAAGAAGGCATGTCATAAACATACTTCATCACTTATGAAACAAGTCAGAGGCAGTGATGGACATGCATAACTTCCAGTGGAAGTGGGTTTCTGACATTTGATGTGACAGCCACAGAATTCAGAGGAATATAAAAAAAAAGCTCTGCTAGAACAGGGTCAGTCGAATAAAGGTTAAATTCATTCTTATATTAAGTCTTGTCACTGCGCTTTCTTTGTAAATACTGACAACACATATCAAAATCCTTCAATAATAAATCTAATAGGCACTAGGTTATTACTCACAAATCCCGAAACCCCAACATTCAGACGACCCCTTTGATCAAGTACTTGGCAACAGCAGGAAAGAAAAACTCCCTTTTAACAGAAAGAAAACTCTGGCAGAACCAGGCTCAGGGAGGGGCAGACCTCTGCTGTTACCTGTTGGGAGTGAGGAGAAAGAGAAGAGGATAAAGGAAAGAATAGAAAGATATAAGCTATATAAGCATTTTCTAAAAGGAAGGTTTGAAGCCTAATCTTAAAAGTAGAGTAGGTGTCTGTCTCCTGAATCCAAACGAGGAGCTAGTTCCACAGAATCGAGGCCTGAAAGCTGAAATCTCTGCTCTCAGACTGCAGGTTTACTTTTGGTTCTCAGAGTTTCTAAAAGTAGAATTGGAGGAAAAGTGCTGTATTAGAATATTGTGGTACTATAAGTTATTTAAGATGTGATGGAGACCGATTGGTTTGGATTTTGCGTCTGAGAAGAAAGAATTAAAATAAATTTCTGGATATTTTTTGTGCTTATTGTGCTCTGTCCTTTGAACCCAGTCCTCTGTAAAAGCCTCGTACCACAGAGAGACAACCATTCAAGCTTAATCATACTCCTTGCTGCCAATTTAGAATCTGTTGGCTCCATGTAACTCTGAATTCAAGTTGACTTTAGGCTCTGCAAGGTTTATTATAGGAATGCGATCCCCACTATATATATATAAGAGCTAAAGATTTATAGTTTCATGGTTCCCACACTGTGGCTCCGAGTACATCTGAAGTTTAAAAGCAAGAAAGAGAAATTCTATAACTTCTCTGTTTTCTTCAACATGCCATCCAGGATCAGCTGAGTCAGCTAGTTAAGAAGCTCATGTAGGTGGTTGTACACCTGCATAGGTTATTTCTCCCCTCTGACGGGAGCTATATTTGTTGCAGAAATTAATCTTTTGAAGTTCACACAAGGATGTATTTGCTATAAAACAATAGTCTTCACTGAGAACAAGCTGTTTTTTTAAACATGCTAGCAATAAATAATATATTATGTCTAGCTCCTGTTATATTATATTTTATAATTGACTACGTCACCTATTTAACAAAACGTCTTATCAAACTTTTACTGACCTACTTTGTCAGTCCCCTCCACTCTTCCTTCCTTCCCTCCCTACGTGGCTGTCACATCTTCACATCATTCTGCTCTTTGTAGCTGTGTTCTTGTATAATCGCATTTATTTAAAGATCTAAACCATCATGAGGCGGACTCTGTGAACTGCACGTGTTCTAAACCCAGTGAAGCTGCACGGTATGGCGTGGCAGCGAATGCTCAAAGGAGTGGAAACAGAAAGTAGGCTACTGGGTTAGTCTAGAATATCTGATTGTCTTTTGTAATTCCATAAAGAAGTTTAATCAGGTGCAGTTGTTTTTATAATGGGAATATGTCAGGCATTATTAGTAGGAATGTTTGCTTTGGTTTTGTATTTTTTGCACTGCTCTGTAATTGTTTATTCAGTATCTCATTACACAATGTGTGTGTTCCAGCACTGGGAGGTGTTTAAGGTGATCACAGAAGTTTTCATCCTGGTTCCAGCTCTGGTTGGACTCAAAGGAAACCTGGAGATGACCTTGGCTGCTCGCCTCTCTACCGCTGTAAGAAAGTCTAAGGGTTATGTTATAAATTATCTTATGTTATCTGTGGTATGAGCATAAATCGAATTGAACATTTAACCTCATAATCCCCTCATCCTCTAGCTCAGAGTAGCTCCTCAGAAATACAATGCCTCTATAACATCTACAGCGGCTTGCAAAAGTATTCGGCCCCCTTGAACTTTCCCACATTTTGTCACATTACAGCCACAAACATGAATCAATTTTATTGGAATTCCAC
>NW_005187517.1:963331-999516 GCF_000239375.1 Pundamilia nyererei | reverse complement strand
GTGTGTGTGTGTGTGTGTGTGTGTGTGTGTGTGTGTGTGTGTGGTAATGGTGTTGAATTGTGTTTAAAGAAAGATTCGGATCTCAGTACTGTGAATGCTTAATCAGCAGTCACACTAATGAGCTAGCCACAGAAGGAAGTAGATGCCAAATCCAAACAAAGAATCCTTATAACTTATAGATGTTTCCACCCAAAGTCCAGCGCCCTAAGGCTTTACGAACAACGATGAGAGAGAGAGTCAGAGCCATAATCCAGAACATGTTAGATGAGCTGCTACAAGAAAGCTTCAAGCAGCTAAAGACAGAAGTTGGTGAGGTAAAGGAGGAGGAACCATCATGAATGACCCTGCCTAGGATGCACCATGGCTAACATTAAAAAGTCCTATCAATGGCTAGAAAAGGCTATCTTAAAGGACAGCACAGAACACGTCCTAAGGACCAGATCCATTGAGGCAGGAGTCACACACACAGCTGGACCCAAGTTCCAGATTGTGCAATGTGGACCCAGAGACATCCAACACACAATAGAAGGTTGTAGCCAATTGTAGTGTAGTGATTGGGACAGTGTACAGAAATAATTGTACCATAAATGAAATAAAAGTCCCCAACTCCTGATGGGAGACACCACCAAAGGTGGTTGAGAACAATATGAGTAAGGTCATGTTGGACTTTTGAGTTCTGGATGGACCAGCAGCTCCTGGCGAACGAGATGGATATAGTGATGCTTGACAAGCAGCAGAAGACGGCAGTTGTGATAAATGTGGCAATCCCAGCACACAGCAACAATAGAGGAGTAGAGGGGCTGAAGGAGTTACTGGGGCAGACGTAGAGGGTAAAGTCAAAAGTGGTCCCAGTGGTAATAGGAGCATTAGGAGCTGTAACCCCCCAAACTGGAAGAGTGCTTCCATCAGATTCTTTGCACAACTCAGAGGTTTCTGTCTAGAATAGTGCAGTCCTAGGAACAACGAGACACTGCACAGGACCCTCAAACTCCCAGGCCTCTGGTGGAGAGGCTTTAGAACTGGGGTGTCCAACTCCAGGCCTCAACAGCCGGTGTCCTGCAGGTTTTAGATGTGTCTTTGACCCAACACAGCTGATTTAAATGGCTAAATTACCTCCTCAACATGTCTTGAAGTTCACGAGAGGCCTGGTAATGAGGCCTGGCAGGGTTTAATAAGAATATTTTCTTCTTCCTGCTCCTTTTCACACATGGTTGTAGTGCTTTGTTGATAGAAAGTGTGGTTGGTTTGTTTGATCTGTTTTACCAAGTGTGAAATAAATAAATAAATGAAATGAAATAAAATGAAAACCTGCAGGACAGCGGCCTTTGAGGCCTGGAGTTGGACACCCTTGCTTTAGAAACACACACTTACCAGTAGGGCTACGATGGATACATTGGATGATGATATTAAAACATCTACCTTTTCATATTATACTCTATCATTTATGTCATGCTGTTGCAAAACACACTGTTTACTGCAAGATATTTTTCATTGCCTATGAAATTATGCCATCAACGCAAGTATCATGTGAAAGAGTATGGAGAGAGTTTATGAATAAGAAGCAAAAAGTTGTCAGGTGCTAACAATAAACCACAAACCCAAACGTTAGAACAGGCTGCCATATATATATATATATATATATAATCTTAACAAAAAACTTTATTCTTTCAGACCTGTGTTATTTGAGTGAGAGCCTTTGCCTCAACATATGAATCATGACTCCATGTTTGCAGGCTAACACAGGCCAAATGGATGACCCTGATAAACAATGGACCATGGTGTGCAGCAATCTGGCACTTATTCAGGTAAGGTATGCCGGGGAGAAATTTACACCCAAAATATGAAAAGAGTAAATAATGGGCTGGACTGTCACTGTTCAACAGTTCAGGACTCCTGTCTTCAGTTTGCTCTCTGCATTGTGTTTAAGTACAAACTCACTCCACTTCAGTTTTTTAGGCTAAACGATTCCTGAAGCCATTTTTCTGAGAAAAATGTGCCAAAAAAATTCACTCATAAAAATTGCTGCTTCCTACATCTGTCCGCCAGTGTTCTGAATGTTAAATTCACTATCCTACTGTAGCCGGGGCCTGACGCTGCTGTGCTCTGTCCTGTTTCGGCAGGTCCAGGCCACAGTGGTAGGATTCCTCGCCGCAGTGGCAGCAATTTGTTTAGGGGCGATTTCCAGAGGAGGCATTGAACTGGAACAAGCAGCTGTCCTGTGCGCCAGCAGTATCACCACCGCCTTTGTAGCTGCTCTGTCTTTAGGTAAGTAAGCTGCGGGGATGTTCTTTATTTGGAAATTCGAATAACAGTCAGTTATTCTAGCATATAGTCACCCAAGCATACAGTTTCGTTTAGGGGTCAGGGGTCAAATCGGAAGCTGTAACTATAGAAGAACCAGATGAAGCATTCACTCCAGAGTACCAGCTGTACTCACATTCTTCATGATGTTATGATAGTCAAACTAGACACATAAAAAAGGCACCATCAGTACCTCCTGACAGAGGAACTTTCTGATTGGATGTAAGATACATAGTTCTAAATAGCTCTATATAGCTTTATTATCACTTTGACCTTCAGATCAATCTGTTGAACTTGAGGTCAGAGGTCAAATGTGTCATGATATTTTAATTTTTATACAGGACTTTCTATATGTGGGCAATACACACCACACGTGTAATAATCATAGTTTCTATGCTATAAGGCTTTTTGCCAATTTTCAACCAATAAATAAAGTTGACTTTGAAGACCTCGGTGGATTTAATAGGTTGTTAACATGACCCCACTCCACACTCCCACAAGGTTTTCTCAGAATTCACAAAAAACTTTTCAAGCTGTCATGTTGACAGACAGAACGACACACACCCATGCAAATGCTACCGTTTTTAAGGTCTTAATTTAAGCTGCTAGGTGTGAATGTGATTCGTTGTAACTATAACAAACAATACGTAACAGTTTGACAGTTATACAAGCTAATGTTATTATTCTGACAGTGTTTTAGGGTGGCTTCTCATTGTTGTGAAACAAATTTCAATCAAACAGCTTTCATCTGTGCGCCTGTCCTTATATTACCCGTCTCAGCATGCACTCCCCGAATAATCCATAATTCATGCTCACCTTAAGTGTTCTGGTGTTAAGCAGGACTGATGCGTGAAGGAACAAAACTGTCCTTGTTTCATTTTCTGCTCTGCAGGGGAAACCTCGTCACTGTCTCTCTCTACACTGTCATTTCAGTTTCTCTGTAATTCGTTTTTTTACTCATACCCTTTTGTTTTTCTTTTCTCTTTCCAGGCCAGCTATCACTCTGTGAGACAGGTTGGCGTGTTGACAGTTGTCTTTGTTGATATAGAAAAACGAACAAATTCCAGCTAAAAGCTTCCGTCAGCATTCTGTTGTCTCACAAACATGATGAAAGAAGCTGAATTGGCTCTTTCTTTCTACAGTTGTGTTTTCCCTGTATGTTGATTGAAAGTGTAAGCGTCTCACGTCTTTTGTGTTTCTGTCCCTTCACACTCTGTTGTGCAGGCCTGGTGATGATTGGAGTGATCATCGGCTCGAGGAAAGTGGGAATCAACCCTGACAATGTGGCCACTCCCATTGCTGCGAGTCTGGGGGATTTGATCACCCTGTCCCTGCTGGCTGGGGTCAGCAGCGCGCTCTATGAGTATAAAGGTGAGGAAAAAGCTGAGATGTCAGTAGCAACTATATGATCTCAAGCTCACTGGGTTTCACTAAAGTTCCTGGCTTTTTTTTACTTTTAACTGTGCGTATTTTTCCTTATATTCACAAACCTATGGCTGGATTTTAAATTTCATTTTTCACACAGCTTAGAATTGACCTTTGGAGTATGTCCAGATCAGCATCCAGAATTTACAAAAAAATTAAATAATAATAATAAAATTAGTTTCTAATATTACAGATCACTAGCACTGCTATTGTTGATGTCTGTGTGTGTTTGTTTGGATGTGATGTCCTAGGTGTCGCCCTCTGGTGATCTGTGAATTTGGTTTGTGGCTGTTCGCCTCCTTAGCTCTACCCACTTGTTCTCCTTCATGACCCAGCCTTTGTGCTTGATCTGTTTTGGTTGCATGTTTTCTTTTTTTTCTTTTTTTGTTAATAAATGACATCTCTCAGAAAGTAAATGGGTGTTGTGTTACAAGCCACGGCCTTAACACAGTTTATTGTTTGAGATAACGGTTGTGGCCCCGGGGCTGCGTAGCACGGTGCTTCAAACGAGGCAACACAGGCTTTTTAAATTCATCCCATTGGTGCTGCTACTAAAAATCTTAGATGAGGTGAAATCTTGGACAAGGTCAGAGGTCAGTTTTTCTGATAGTCTTGTGAGTGTAATAACTGAAGAAGGAAATCACCTAAGTTTTCAAATTTATACCATAGATGCCCTCGGCTGGGAGGCTGAGGGGTAGCACTGGTGGCTGCCAGTGACAAGTGAAAAACAAGTGATACAGGGTATTTTGGTGCCCTTGAAATTTGGAAGGAAAGATTTAACTGACTTTTTTCTGCCAGAAGATGGCAGCAAAAGGCAGATTTTTCCACACACACTGTGAGAATGCACTGTGTATACACAACACACACTGTAGTGTGTGTGCACTGTGTATCAAAATGACACCCTGAGACATTGATACACAAAAAAAGGGTGATTATAGATGTGTTCCTCTGCATCTAGTTATTTGGCATATGTGATGTAAATGTACATATGTGTGAAAACCCTCCCAAGGGTTTAATAAAGTTTTATTTAATCTATTCTAATCTAATAACTTCAATCTCAGCCAAACCGATTTACTCAGGAACAAATAAAAACACTGAAATAAGTCAAACAATAACATTTTTAGGTTATCTAAGTGAGTTATATATCATGTTTAACCTGAGTAGCGAAAGACCGCGGGGGTTTGAAAACGATGTGCTGGGAGTTCGCTGTTCTCGTCGGTTCAGATATTTAAAGTTTACACAGCTACATTCTTGCCTGAAAATATGCTAAAAGTTTATATTGTGACCCAGAAAGTTTTAAATATTACTCTTATTACTCTAAGTAGCTGCCGCCATTGTTGGAAACTGGAATTGGCTGGGCCGCGCTATGAATTCTGGGATATGGTTTTTCAATTCTGTTGTCCGGGTGGAAAATCAGGAGAAATTCGAGAGAGTGGTGGCTCAAGGAGATTTTCGGGAGGAGCATTGAAATTTGTGATTCTCCCGGAAAAATTGAGAGGGTTGTCATGTATGTGTACAGGGGGGATAAAATGCCAGTATCATTTACATCACAGACTTACTGTATATGTAGTATAAAACTGTAAAGCCTTTAATGTTGTGTTGAATAACATTTTTCATACCCATGCAGACATGCCCATAACTGACTGGATTTGTCTCCTTTTTTTCTTTCTTTCTTTGGAGACCTTCAGTATAATGTCTTTGTCTCTCTGTCTCTCTTTTTTTAGACATATGGTACCTGTCACCTATGGTGTGTCTGGTCTTTCTCTGTCTCATCCCGGTCTGGGTGTTGGTGGCCCGACAAAGCCCTCAGATCAGAGAGGTTCTCCGTTCAGGATGGCAGCCCGTAATAGTGGCCATGTCCATTAGCAGGTAGACACTCAAACACTTAATCTAGAATAATAATAAACAGCACTTTATATGTGAATAGATTTGTTTTTTGTGTGTTTATGGCTCTTGCACATATACAAGCCTATTAAAAAGTATTTTTTATGACGTATGAAGTCTACTCTTACTTCTCCTATAAGAATTAACAGGCTGCTGCTTAGCCCTATAAAGTGTGAGCAACTTTATAGAGATCTGGATCATTCATGTGTCAAAGTGGAAAGACATTAACAATCATCTGAGAGGAGCTATTGTTGCTGCCCATCAATCTGGGAAATACTATAAGGTCATTTCCACAGCAATTTGATGTCCATCACTTAACTGCCAATCTTCCCAGAAGTGGAGTGAAGAAGCTGCAAGACCTCAACAAGCAACACATCTTGTCCTGATCTAAAGAAACAGCTGAGCAACAAAATCAATGACATATATCCAGTGGCAGTCTGGAAAGGGTTACAAAGCCATTTCTAAGACTTTGGGACTTTGACAGAATGAAGGTGACTGTGAGAGCCATTGTCCACAAATGGAGGACACTTGGACCAGTGGTGAACTTTCACAGGAGTGGCTGACCTACCAAAGCTAGTGCAATAGACCAACGTCTCATCACGGAGATCACAAAATAACCCGGAACAATATCTAAAGACCCGCTGGTCTCAGTTTAGGTCAGAATTCATGACTCAACAATAAAAAAGACGCTTGACAAAAAGTTCCAGGGAGAAAACCACTCCTGACAAACATGAGCACATCTTGATGATCGCTGAGACTTTTGGAAAAATATGCTTTTTGGAAAGTTTGAGTCCCGTTACGATTGGCATAAAACTAACAAAGCATTTAATTAAAAAGAACGGTATACCAAGTGTAGTGTGACAGTCTGGAATTGCTTTGCTGCTTCAGGATTCGGATGACTGAAGCAGCAAAACAATCCCATGATGGAACCATGAATTCTGCTCTCTACCAGAAAATCCCGAAGAAGAATGTCTGGCCATCAGTTTGTGCCCTGAAGCTCAAGGGCACTCAAATTATACAGCAGGACAATGATCTAAAACACACCAGCAACTCCACTTCGGAATGGCTTAAAAGGACAAAATGAAGGTTTTGGAGTGGTCTAGTGACACAAATCCTAAAAGCAAAAGAAGAGAGAGCCAACATTCCTCCACAACGATGGGAACGAGTCACTGCCAGTTATCACAAATGCTTCCTTGTAGTTCTCACCGCCAATGATGGCACAGCTGCTTATTAGAATTAGTGGCTGTTACTTTTGTCTGTAGGGCAGGTAGGTTTGGAGAGCTTTTCATTTAAAAACAGCATCTGTGTTGACTGGGGTTACATTGGTCTAATAACATTGGTTTGATGATGTGAACTCTGTAAGTGTGACAAATATGGACCAAAACTAAGAAATCATGCATCACGCTGTATGTACAGCATATAAGTACATAGGTTGTATTGCTGTGTTGTGATTGCCTTTGTGTTTGTGCTGTCCAGCTTTGGAGGCCTTATACTGGACAAGACAGTGAGTGATCCCAACTTCGAGGGTATGGCTATCTTCACTCCTGTCATTAATGGTAAGCAGGTCTCTAAAAAGAAACGGTGCCACATGTAATTACTTGAACATGTCTGTACAAATGCCTGTGCGGTAGTTGATGACAGTGAGTTTCTGTGTGTCAGCCAGCTCAAAGTTGTAGGAAGTTGAGATCTGTGTCACATGGGTATAGTAATAAAATTTGAAAAAGTGCTGCAGTTAAATCAAATGAGCTTAAAATTTAATGTCAAACTCTCATTTGATTTAGAAATAGTGATAGCTGCTCATGTTCGGGTTTGTTGTGCATGAGCACCACAGTAAGCACAGATTTAACAGCACAGTCCACCTCTCGGGGCACGGCTGAAATATTTCATTTTACCAGGATTTGAGTGCATCTAAAATCCCCATCCAAATACTTTGACTTGATCAAAGGATTTTTCTTTATTGATTTCCTTCCAAGAAAACTGTAAACGCTACTATTTTGTGTGTTTAACAGCTCTGACGTCTGACATTAAAAAGCTGTAAACACGGAAGAAAAATATAAATGTGGTCGGTGGATGACCCATCCAGACTGGCTGGATATCAGTGTTCAGTGTTTTTCTACATAATCCTATTTAATTTGAAAACTGAAGCCATATTTCTCATAATATTAAAATCTTGTCTAAACACAGGAAGCAGGACAAGAACTTTGCTGAAGTAAAATTTTGAATTTGGCAACAATTTTGTTTATATTCACCGCCAAAGCACTAAGAACATATTATGTAATACCAATTGGGGGCATTCAGAACAGTCTAAATTACCATGCATGATGACCTCTCCTCAAGTACTTGAGCCTTTTTTTTCCAAGTGGATGTTAATTGCCATTGTGAAATGAACTGAAACCAGCTGCTAGCGGGAAACCAGTCTAAAATCATATGTGATGCTTCGGAAAATGTTCAGCCCTAATGTTAAAGTACACATGATTTGAAGTTAATGGGCTAAAACCTGAAGAACTGCCAAAATGTCCTGTAAATGAAGCCTTAAAACCACTGGAACATTTGAGAAGAACCAACTTTTTCCTTATGCACCAGAGCCATGATGTAAGGGCATCAAACTGCTTTCGTGCATCTTTTGGAAACTCAATTTCTATGTTGTATTTTGCTTAATCAGAGTTCTTCTTTCACCAAAATATAATCACTTGTACCTAAAATGCAATATTTTGTGATTTTAAAAATGGAAAAGAGTGAAGAATAAATCTAGTTTCTCACCTATTTGACCAACTATTGAAAGCGAAGCAGCCAAACAGGGATATGGTTCTAAATTATAGACTGCAGATAAAAGATGGACCTAGCCAGCATGACATCAACTACTGGTTTGTGGACGACTGTTTTAAAGTTTGAAGTTTGGTTTCTTGACTCTAGCTTTTTCTTTTATATTTGGAAAAGGGCTTAGCATGTAGGGCTGTGCAATATGAACAAAATCTCATATCCCAATATAAGACATCTATCGTCCGATAACGATATAAATCACAAAAATGTAACATTTTCTGTAAATTCTGTGAATCTCGGGCAGCTCGACTTGCGGGAAGTGTTTCCAGCTGCGCGTCATGTAGCTGGAATCGAGTCTTTTAACAGATGCATGAAACTATACAATTTTAGACATAAGTTGTAACAGCCGCCATTTTCTTTGTGAGTATTTATTACACGGCGTGCTGCGGGGAAAAGCCTGTTCTAACGTTTGAGTCTAAGGTTTATTTTTTAGCACCTGGCGGCTCTTTTTTACTTCTCTTTTAACAGGATCTTGAGCTTTATTGTGAAAGGTTTATGTGGAACATAAACAAGCGGACACGGATGGTGTTACCGTCGTTGTTGCTAACAACAACGCATAAAAACAGGCGCTTGTCTGTCCGTAGTGTGGTTATATTAAATATAAGAGAAAAAGAGAACTTTAAGAAATTAATATAGCCACTACAGTGAGTGACCATCAAAACAATGAAAAAATATTGCCGTAAACAGTTTATTTTCCGACACCACGAAACAAACGATAGCGTAAAATGAAACGATAGACGTTTTTATATCGTCATCCGATATATATCGTTATATCGAACAGCCCTACTAGCATGCTAGGTCATCAGCTAACCATTTGGGAAGACCTAGCAGGCACTTGGTACCGTATAACTGCCTACAGTATAAATATTGTTTGTTTTATTTCTTTTTTTTATACCTGGCTATAAACATATTATTTCTGCTTTAAAATCAACCATTTTAACATCAGTGTTGGAGCTTGCCATAACTGGACAGGAACTACAGTTTCTTCATTCCCATATTGTTTGACTTAATACTATTATCTTACAATAAAATAAAATAAATGCTCTTTTGATGGGACTACTAGCTTCTACTTAGGTCGTTTACTTTTGAGGATGCTGACTTTATCTACATCACCTTTGCTGTTGTGTCAAATAAGAAGAGAATAAGAAGAACCAACTGTCAGAGTAGCTACAATCACAAACAAAACAGCCACAGACAACATTTGAAAAGGTCGAGCGTTGCAACAGCAGCTGAGTAGACTTGGCAAACTATTTGTGGTCGATTCAATTGTGCCATTATAATGATGCAAATACATGAGTAATAAGATGCAGCAAGTCAAGCTACTCTTTTAGAGGCAAGCATAAAAAACAAACAAAAATTTAAAAATGAAGCTAAAAACTGCAGTTCATCTAGTGGCCACTTGGTGTTGGTTCCCAAAGCCAATCGGTTCCCATAGTACCCATGTGTCCAACTTACCAGCATTAAAAAGCATCCCAAAAATCATTAGAAAATCTCCTCAGATCAATAAAAAAAACAGGATTTACAGTACAGGAATGTCCAGCTTCTGAAATGTATGTTTCTTTAAGATGTTAATACTTGGTTGGGAGCTCCATCACCACAAATTACTGCATAAATGTAGCGTGGCACGGAGGCAGTCAGCTTGTGGAACTGCTGAGGTGTTATTTTGACAGCAGCCTTCAGCTCTGCCTGCGTGTTTTTCATCTTCCTCTTCACAATACCTTCAAGATTCTTTATGGAGTTTAGGTGAGGTGAGTTGGCAGGACGGTAATAACATGGTCAGTGAACCATTTGGTAGCAGTTTTAACACTGTTCATCCTCTCCTGGAGGATGTGAATGATCCTCATCCGGGTAACCATTAAATCAGCAGTTTGCCAAATGATTGCGGCTGTATGTGCTAAACAAGGGTGAGAGATGTAAGGTGTTTATGCTGTTTGAATAGTAATTTATTGACATACTTAAATCTGAGATACTGGATTCCTGCTTTTCATGAGCTATTAAAAGAAAAAGGTGAAATATTTCTGTTTATGTGCACTGAATCTGTAAAATGTACATTTTTTTGAGACGCAGTAGTACAGTGTGTACCACAAACCTGTCAAATAAACATAAGGACGAGCAGAGAGATCGTCACACTGTGCTTATAGAGACCTGATCGTCATCTTTAATTTGTGTCAAACTTATGCCTTAATGAAAACTGCATCATGACATAGAGAAGAGGAAGCAAAAAAGAAGCAGCCCTAAGGCCGAGTGGTTTGGCTGTGAGGTGATGCGTGTAGAGAGCCGATGAGTATAGGAGAGAAGTCAATGTAAACCACTAATGATGCACAGCCAGTGTGCTGGCACAGCTCATAGGGCCTTGAATAACCACAGATCCTCCCTGTCACTGTTTCTCATTTTGATTCTGCCCATCCTCTGGCTGTTTCATAATTCGTACGCTCTTTGCGCCACGCTTATAATTTCTAAATTTCCCATCTGGTTTAAATTTCCTATTCTGGCTTGCAAAATATAACCAGCATTATGTTTTCCTCACAAAACACCCCTCTCCCTATCCTAATGGCAACTGTGCCTCTCTTTTTTTGTTTTGTTTGGTTTTGTTTTTTGTGGGGCTAAGTACTTGGAAGGGTGCTTGACATAACCGAGTAAGTCACAGATATCACTGTCAACACCAGATGAAAATGGACTGTGAAAAGCAGCGGGATCTGCAAAAGCTGTCCTTGATTGTGTCGAAATGCGACTTTGAAGAGGCGAACAAATTCATTTCACCCAGCAGCTTATCTTCCAGTTTGATTGTGTAACCCACCTGGAGCACATTAGAAATCAGAAAATGGCTCATCAAACAGTTCATGCTCAACCAGTATTGACACAATATTTATGCCAGAATTTGTCCCGTTCTGATTTTTACAGACAGTTTTATTTGTGTGGCGTTCCACGTGCATGTGCGATTAGTCTCCACACTTTGCAGTGCTCTTTTGTACTCATCTCTCTTATGTTTCAGTTACTGTGACTCGAGTGGTCAGGCTTTAGCGTTGCTCTGGCTCGCGTCTCTCTGCAGACCCTGTCCGGATCACAGCTGTGCCAAGAGTGTGTCATTATTTGGCCTAATTTGTGTGCCGGCAGCAATAAATGAGATTAAGCGTCACTAAAGCTGTGTTTACTGTTCTTTGTGGGAGAGAACTTTGGTAACCACCCTGTAGTTTCTCTTGCTTTGTTTACATCATCTTTGACACAGCTCGTTCATCCTCTTGCCTTCTCTTCCCATGCATAGGAGTGGGTGGCAACTTGGTAGCCATCCAGGCCAGCAGGATCTCTACCTATCTGCACTTTTGGAGCATCCCAGGGGTGCTACCCTACAAGATGAGGCAGCACTGGCCCAATCCCTGCATCACCTTCTTCTCCTCAGGTAATGCTGCCATGCGGTGGAAGCTCTCTAAACCAGAAATTTAAACGATTTAAGGAAACTGACTTTAAATGTCCTAACAGGCATTGGTAAAAAACAAATTCTACTAATGAGGGGCTGGAATCAAGCATTCTAGACACACAATCAGCCCACCCCAACCTGCCTGAACCCCAGGAAGAGCCAGCCTCTTCACGAAATCCAAACCCAAGAGCTACAGCCCCAGGGCCACCCAACAGGCCCCGCCACACCATAGTTTTAAACTCACTGTCTCACCACCATCATCGTCATTTTCAGCCAGAGACAAACGGCCAGCTCGTGTGAATGTGGGGCTTGATCTATTAGCTGACTGCAAATAAGACTTCCAAATATGCTGATGTCAATCAGAGTCTGCAGAATGTGTAAAAAGTCAGCTGTTGATGTCAGATTAACTATAAGTGGTGACAATATTGACAATGTGGAGCTTGTAAAATAACTCAGATTATGTTACATCATACAATCACAGTAAAGTTTAGACTAGAAGTTGGAGTCAAAAGATTGGTGATACAGATCAGTGGTTGATAACAAAAGGCACTATTTTCTTACATTTTCTGTCTCCCAGGGGTCAACTCAAAGTCAGCACGGGTGCTGTTGATGCTCGTTATACCCGGTCACCTGGTCTTCCTTTACGCCATCTCTCTGCTACAAGGAGAGGAGGCACCTATCACCATAGCCTTCACTGTCTGCTACCTGTGTGCTGCTCTGATACAGGTACACTGATTCAGCCCCATGCCACATACACTGTAAGAAATCATTTGGGTTTTCCTGTTGATGGTAGCCAACACTGAGCGGTTTCTCATGAACTCGTTGGCTCTCAGCTGACCCTCAAGTTTCCAATGACAGTCTGACAGAGACTGTGAAAACCAGTCATCAGAAGGTACATTATAGACTTAGACTTTGTACAGTCTGATCAAAATGGCCGCAACCACCTGTTACCAAAGTGTGAAATGACCTGTACCAGGTGTGTGTTTGAGCAGCTCACTGGGATAAAGAGTTGCTCCAGGATAGAGCAGAAAGTCCGGCGCAATCCCCAGCATAACATCATCTATCTTGTGTTTGGAAAGTCTGTGTTACTGAACAGAATTCTGTGTTTTGTCCTTTGATACCAAGTCAATAACAGTTTGGCACTCTCGGTAATCTCCTGGAGGTTCCAGATGTCAGATTTCCTAACAGCCCAAGCCCAGAAAAGTTGATTCCATTTCTAGGAAGCTTCATAGGACACTGCCACGGATCACAGATTTTTCAGCTGATAATCAAATACTTAATACAATCAATATAGACCATGTAACCATTTAACCATCACTTTTAGATATACATTCTAATCATCTGCTCCAACTATTCATCCACTAGGTTTTATTTTTTCCTCTCCAACAGCTGTTTGTTCTTTCTTTCTTTTTTATAAACAACTGTTAGAAAGCTGTTTACTTTTAGTTGTTTTAAACCACTTATCTTATCTTATTTATTTAAAGTCAGCTCTACTTCTACCACTTTAGGCATTAGTCACACCAGCCTAGAGACCAGTTGAAAACCCTGTCGCTCCCTCAGGTCGGTTTCAGGGGAAAATGCACGTTCTCCCACCGACTGGTGCGTGATCACCTGAGGTTGCTGGTTCAAATCTGTCTCAGAGAGTGTGGTGCACCAAAAATGTCCTGTTGCTTACTTTGGTCACTAGCACATTGCTGCGGTCGCCCAGTGTGCACGCTTGTAAATGCCGCACATGTTTAGATGCCAGACATTTGGTAACTAATCACAGAATGATACTGAAACTTAAAGTGTGCCACAAACTGGAAACAGAGAGCATTCACTATCAAAGTTAGAGCTGCGTCTTACAGTTTTTTCTGAATGCTTAAACCCTAACTGTGATTCTTGTAGCACAATCTCTAAAACTATTCAGACTTATAGCAAAACCACTCACTGAGTTTGCAAAACTAAAAGCACAAAAACTGCTTTGCACTCAGTTTGCAATTTTGTAACACACACTTTGCAAAACTGTAGGCACAATTCACTGCACAACACTCAATTACCAAATTTCCAACACACTCCTAGCAAAAGTATACACATGTATGGCTATCATTAACACTAATTTGCCAACTGTCTGGCACACTTTCACATGTGAAAACTTTTTTAGATAATTAGTTCACTTTGCAATCAGCCTAAGCACTATAATACAGGTAAGCTGTGTGTGCGGAGTACAATGGAGGGAGCAGAAAGAGTGAGAAGTAGAGGAGGCCGAGGAAGAGGACGTGGAGGTGAAGAAGTAGGATGAAGAGGACGACAAGGACAAGGAGGAGCAAGAGGAAGACGAGGAGGGGGGAGAGGAAGATGAGGAGGGGGGAGAGGAAGGGTAGGAAGAGTAAGAAATAGAATTGCTGATGACATCAGAGCTACAATAGTGGACCATGTAATCAACCGTGGAATGACCCTGAGGGAAGCTGGCCAACGGGTCCAGCCTAACTCGAGCCGCTACACTGTAGCAAGTACCATAAGGACATCTTGAAATGAGAATCGGTTAGTACAGTCACTTCGCACAAAGATTTGTAGCACTGCCATATGCCAATGAGAAACACACCAATACCATTGATGTGAAAATACTGAAATTGTTACTTTACAGAATTGCTAGATGACCAGATGCTGGGGGCAGAGGAAGCATGTTCACTGCAGACCAAGTAACCCATATAGTCATTATGGCGATTGCAAATAATCCTATACTTGGAAATGAACACTTGTGTTTGTTTTGATGTGTTTGAATAAACACCAGTACTTGAAGTTTGGATCCCTCTATGCTTATGGATCTATGACAGAAGTGTGAGCTCAAACTGACATAGCCTACCTTGTGCACAGAGAAAGCAAAAGCCAGATGTGTTTTGTATTCATACCATCAGTGTGCAGTTGGCGCATTGTGTGCTTAGTAGATGATGGCTTGTGTGTACTGTTTGATACGGAAACACCATTTTTACGAAGGTGTGACGAGTTAATCTAGCTGTGTTTGCTTTTGCAAGAGAACTACAATGTTTTGATTATTGGGTGACAGGTTTTCTTATTTGTGTGAAGAGTTTTGCAAAATTAGCCAATAGTTACAAAAAATGTGCTTAAGCAATCAGAAAAAACTGTAAGCTGCATCTGAACTAGAAGCAAAGCGCCAAACAGAGACCACAGACGGAGAATGACATTGGGCAACTAAAAGGAACTACGCATGACATAAGCATTAGTGATGGGAAGTGATCAGGACCTGGGATACACTTTTCACAAGTTCCAGGGAAGCACTGATTGGCATATAACTTGATAGTAAATGGTTTAGAGGACCACCTAGGCAACTGGATCACTAACTGATTATTCAGTTACTTTCTGTTCCAGCAGTTGATGATGTGCAGTTAAAAATCTCATTTAATTACCTCAAACCATTTTTTTTGTCCAACAGCTTGAGCTAACATTTAATACTTGATACTTTATTCTCTTAATCTTAATAATGTTACAGTTACTATTTAAATCATTTGCTTTACTATTTGCTGACATTTCCTGATTTCAACCATTGTTTTAGGGACAGATTTAACCATACTTTAACTATTAGCCATTTTTACAACTTTCCCTTAACCTTTAGAAAAGTCTAAGAAAAGCTTCTGGACTTCTTTAAATTCTTCAAGAAGCTTTTCTTTCCAAGCTCCTTAGACTGACCTGGATGACTGAGAACCTTCACAGACAACCTTTAGAAAACTATTCAAATTCCCCATCATTTTATTTTCAGTTGCTAAATATTACTATACTGTTACAACAGGTCTTTCAGTTTCGACAGTTGGGCCATTACATTCACCAACTTCATTCCTTTAGCCATACTTTCAACCGCCCATCTTTTCCTTTTAGCTGTTTAAATCATGTATATCATTAGATTATTTGTCCATTACTGGCAGCTAATAGTTAGAAAAGAAGCTAACTTTACAAGTACTCATTTTGACACTCACAGCCCAGTTGTCTTCTCTCTTCAGGTGGCTATCCTCCTTTATGTTGCTGACCTAATTGTCCGTTTGATGTGGAGACGGAGTCTGGACCCTGACAACTTCTCCATCCCGTACCTGACTGCCCTGGGAGACCTGCTCGGCACTGGTTTCCTGGCTCTCTGTTTCCGCTGCGTGTCAGTGGTTCAAAGCCTGGGTCTATAAACTGATTTTTTTTTTCCATTAAGAACTGAACTCTTAGCCTGCCACCATCGTATTGAACCCGATTTTTGTTACATTAACAAAAATGCTTTTGATTGGACAATAAAGCATTTTTGGATCTTTCCCACTGCGCCTGAGAAATCCGTATTTGTCACAATTCAAACCTTTACACTGATGGGAGGTACAGCACTGGTGACATCCACCCATTTACATCCATTCATCTGGATAGGTTATTCTGCTTGGACACATCCACTTTAAGCCTAGCAACCAATTAATCTTTTTTTTTTTTTGCCTAGCCAAAATGATGTCCTTCATTTTGAATTAATGTTGACTATGATTCCTCTGTTTCTTGGTCCTTATGTGGTTACCCTGCGTGGAATATGTAGCAACTTATCATAGTGGCATGACAGCAAGGTTTTGTTTTGTCTTTTTAAATCTAAGGGATAGAACAGACTTAAAGCAGCCCGTCTTTGGGTGCACTGCACTATGCATTGATTTTGGAGGATGGAGAAGATGATATATGTCACCGTATAAATGACATATGTCATACACTAACTCAGCAGTCCCCAACCCCCGGGCCACCGACTGGAATCGTTCGGTACGGGCCACGTGAGTTGAGGCTCAGGTGTGAAATGTATCGTTAACTCAGTGTCCCTGGGTCTTTTCCCATGTTTTAATTGTGAGACTTATTTTCAAAGAAATATTTATGCGTTACCATAGCGACCAGAGAGCATTAAGGGGCAGAGAAGAGGATGTTACTCTCAATGTTGTTGGCCCATTTCAGAAGGATGCTGCTAATAAAGTTACACAATTACACAGTGAATTCGCGTTTATTATTATACTTACAAAATACCACGGTTTTTGTCTTGGTCATATTATTTTATTTTGTTGTATTTATCCGCGACACCTTAAAGGCCGATCCGTGAAAACCTTGTCTGACACTAAACGGGTCCGTGGCACCAAAAAGGTTGGGGACTGCTGCACTAACTGGAATATAAAATAATGGGGAATGTTCTCATGATAATCTTCTTATCTCTATCATAATCCACAGAATGTACTTTATAAGGATTCTAACAACCAAAATAGACACCAGTCTTTGTGCGGATTTATAATGTTGAGATACTGAGACAGATGGACGGACAGAAATAATAACTGTTAAATGTTTGACATCTGTAAATCTTTTTTTTCTCTTGTCCACAATGCACAGCGCTCTCCTGAATATCTAATGTTCAGATTATGTAGAGCTTCTTGTTGGACATTCACTAGATAAATGTACAGTATCGTTAGCGTGCACATTAGGTCAATAAGCTAATGATTACGAGAAAGGAGATTGTTGTTCAGATTTCACATCATACTAGAAATTGTTAAAAATGTGTTTCTAAACACTGAAGTGTGAAAATGTGTGTGCACCTCTCACCTTGTGCGTCACGATCTCAATGTTCAGAAAGTGTTCTGCAATATTTTGATAGTTGTGAACTTTGTGCTGCCACTTGATGATTTTAAAAAACCAGACAGCTGCCTCTGGAATTCTCTCACTACTTGATATTACATCCCTTTAATGGAGGGTCAACAAAGCCTTACTATTCATAGTGATTTTTTTCAGAACCAGAAGACCTCATCATTACAGCAGTGAGTGCATACTTATTTTGTCTGTTATGGAAAGTCTTTGCACATATTGGACTTTAAGGTTTTAGCTCAGCTCTTGACCAAATCCAAAACTTACCTTTAACCCCAGTTCTTGGTCATAGTCTGTCTTGATATCCTTGATTTTCTTTGTCTTGTCTTAAAACCCCAAAATAGTAGAGTTCAGAAATATCCCACTCTTGTGGACACGTTTAATCCACGCTGGTATAATTTGCATCTGGTGTCACATTCTACCTGTGTTCACTGTGCCCTTTTTTAATTCACGTCACAGTTAAAGTCATGTTTAAGCTGCTTTATATTCAGACTTTGCACATTCAAATGTTCAATAAAACATAAAAGATAGAATCGGTAAAAGTTCATGACAGCATTTGGGTGACTAAATCAGACTGGCCCAAACTATGTCCTTGAGTTTCTGTTTGAGTTTACATGATGTTTCAAAATAACACTGAAACACGAATGTGTGTGTAGATGCACTCATTAAACACAAGGAGAGTTTCTCATTTTTCACGTGCATGCACTTTTCGAGTAAACCTCAGACATAAATGGGTTTCTGTCAACAACCTGTCTTCTCGGTGAACATTTATGTGAGGTACTGCAGTGTTAATAGGTCTTTGCTAAAAGCTTTTATTGTAACACTGTTAAGCACTAGGTGCATAAGAACAATAGATGTGTACTACTTGAATTCCAGGTTAGTCATCTGAGATTAGTGTATTAACTGTGATACTGTGAGATTTTAGACCACAGCTAAGATTGTGTTGTACCAGCACACAAGTGAGTCGTAACCAGTGTGGGTGAAGGGGCTGGATGATATAATTTAAAATTTGTCATTCGCATAACGATTAAGGTTAATATGACAGTTTTAGGAAATTAGTTATTTAGACTATTATGTTTGTTTGACTGTGGATTGTCTGCTGTTTGAATTTTTGACAGTGATCCAAATTAGATGCACATTTAATTTAAAACTGTTAAAAGGAAAAGTTTAGTGTTTTAATAAATTATTATTTTCAACTGCCATTTCTAAAAATGTAAAAGAGTAAAATATTTGGATAAGAAGGCCAATAAATGGATGTTGCTGGTAAAGCCAGAGTTGTTGTAGTAGTCCCCCCGCTTCATTCATGTTCACATGGACGACATATAAAATGATGTTCTTGTAGTCTACCGTAGGTGGCGTGATGTCTGCCAGGTTATAACAAATTAGAGGGTATTTGCATTGGGCCTCACTTGAGGGTCACCCTGTAACTACAAAATGCTCTGATCCAAAGTGGAGTCTCGCATACCTGCAGACCACTACACCAAATGGTTTAAAGAGAACAATCACAGATAAAAACATGGGAACATTACTTGAGCATTTAATTTGGTAATTTTATAAACATGGACCCAAGTTCTAGTGATGGCGATAACTTGTTCACAGTGCTGCCTTTTATCCCAGTTAAATGCTTAAACTGTAAAATGGAAAAAACTAACTATTTATCTATGTCAAAGGCAATCACCGTAATATGAACTTTAAATAGTGAAACACTCTGTACCTTAAAACTAGCATAACTTTATGCTTGTATAGCTCCCTATTGAGCTATACTTATATGTATAGCTCAATGTGTAAGGTATAGAATAAGTTTAACTGGCTTAGGTAAGCTAGCACCTGCTAATTACAGCTAAACCTTTAAAGTGAAGCAATGGTAGCAGTTTAGCTAATTGTTAAAGATAGCTAAATACTTGTTTGCTTTAAACTTTAGAGTGATAACTATTTATCTTAGCACTAACATAACCTAAGGACCTAGTCACACAGTCTGCAACCATCTGGCAACAACCAAACATGTATTCTCTGATCAGTTGTGAATTGCTGTGAGAAGTCACTGTGAGGTTGCTTGCTCAGCTCATTTCATACGGGCCTAGAGACCAGGGCAGCGTGCATTCGACTGGCAACTGGTTTCTCTGTATTGTGTGCAGTCACTAGCATGAAAATGATTGCAGAAAGATATATGGTACTGCACCAAAAACCTCCTTGAAATTGCTTTAGTCACGAGCAGATTGCTGCGGTCTTCAGCAAATTGTCCAGAAGATGCTGACTTTTAAAAACTATTCGACAGGTGGTAGTGAAACTGGGAAGACAGGGTTGTCCACTAGTCTCTAGGCTTGTGTGAGTGAGGCCTAAAAATCTACAAGTTATAAACAATGAAAACGAACATTAACTGCTAATATAATATACCTGCTAGCTATTAGCTCAACTTAGCTCACTGCTAAATGGCTTTTAATTGAGAGTGGTCAGTCTTTGCATCTAGCTTTTTGCAAGAAAGCAAACCTCTATTTTATTCATTTCTTTTTTAGTGTATCATCCAGCCCTATTGGACAGTATGGAGTGCAACTGGAACAAAAACATCTGACTGCAAACTTGCACTGTGTTTTATTAGTAGTCTGAAGTTGCCTTGAAAGCAAAAATGTCAACCATGTTGTAACTAAAATCTCGTCTACAAGCATCTCAATGTTAAAAAAAACAAAACAATCTGTATTTAAATGTTGCAACAGTTCTTTGTCTTTTCCTTTACCTTTGTCAGAGCTTGTACTGTACTTCAGTGTTGACACTGCCACGTTATGACGTTAGGGCCTTTTTAAAGCGCCTTTATTTTCTAATCTTGCTGTGTTCAGTTCTTCAAGCTTCCATACCTACACTGTGCTGTCTTATGTGTCTGGAGATTAAAGCAAAATTGTTGGTGAGTGTTAATGTGACTTTGTGGCTATGAACAGTTCTATTTTAATAAAAAACTAACAGACTAATTTCCGATTGTCTGTGGCATTATCATACAAATAAGAAAAAAAAAAAAGTCCCGCTACTCCAGCATGTGTATGGTTTTTAAAGTTTGGGGCAGTTTTACTATTCCTACTGCTGAAAGTGTAAAGAATGCACGAACAGTGATTTTTGCACGAGTTGCAAAAAAACCACACAAAATATAGTTTCTGCACAGCTGTGTTCAAATGGCGTTCAACTATAGGACAACTGTCATAATAATAAAGCAGACACACACAGCGCTGTCATTGTGGGTTTATATTTTTTTTAAAACTTCAAGGTAACCAGTCATTCACTATCACATCAGCAAGTGCACTTCAGTTATCAGATTCACAGCTTGGTGTCACAAGTGCATGAGAGATTCTTTCAGATTGTGCTCTGTTTGCCGTTTCACAATGACTCACCATGACAAAGATCTGACTCAAAGAACATTTCTACAGAAAATGGTTTTCTTTGGCTAGCTGTGTCCCACACAGCAGCGTCAGGGCATCTGAGATGAAAACTTAGCAGATTCTAAATTAAAAGGTGAAACATACATTTTGTGCAGTAGATCATAAAACAGAAGAAAAAAATAAAGTGTGTAATCAGGTTTTGCCAAGTTGCAGCTTCTTACAAATTACGACTTAAATTACAAACTGCTATGCAGGAAAGCATTGGAAAGGAACACCCTGTAATCCATGGCTGGAATAGAAAAATAAAATATGGCACAAAATTAAGGCTTGAATAAAGACAACTTTTAACACGTACTAATATTGCACTTTTCAAAGCGTAATTACAGGAAAATAATAAAGGTTGGCACGTGTCTGACTAAATTAAACATACTTTATAAAAGAAACAGAAGGATGTGCAGATAAGAATAAACAGCCAAAGCTTCAGTGTACACAGCAAACTGTGGGTGTGTTTTTTATGGAAACGTTCGCATCTGTTGTTTTGAGATCATGTCTCAAATATCTACAAAGACTAAGTAATCCCAGCTCTTAATCTTGATAAACTGTAGCACTGAGATATTCAGATTATTGTAAGGAATCAAAGCACTGTTTGGTTTGATTTCAGTTTATTCGTCTAAGAGAGATCCAAATCTCTTATCTTGTGCCCAATTATTGTTGGTTAAAGGCACCTTGAAATGCCTTTGGGAGTTATTTTTAAAGCATAATCTAATCTTCCTATAATTTAAGTGGACGCTGGGATATAAAAAGATATGTATGGGTATACAAACTGTCTCTCACTTATAGTGCTTGCAAGGAAATATCTGAGGTAATATGAATTTTAAACAAGTTATTTTTATCTTTGGCAAATATTTCAAGTCCATCTTGAATGCATATTTTGTCTTCAAAGAGTTAATGAAGGTCAAACAGTGTATTGATCATATTTACTGAACGAGGCCTGTTCGGTGACCGTAGTTGGATTAAACCTTGGTGTGCTTGCCTACAGCCCAACAAGGGGAGCTCTGACCAGGGCTAGTCCTGGGCTGGACGCAGCCCTGACCACAGCTATGTGGTTGTTTGTTCAGCCTACCTGCTCAGAGCTAAATACAGGCACACGATAGATGAGGGACGGCAACACACTTTTACTGGAATGAGGGAGCGTCTACGACTGGAAATCACTCTGGGATCTGTGGGAGCCGGTGTGAACGAGAGCTGCGAGATTTGTGCAGTTTTAAAGCAGGAGGCTGATGTGGTACGCTCTGACGGTTTCCTGTTATAGCATCGGTTAATGTGCAAAAGCTGACATGGCAAAAAGATATTGACTCTGAAAGGGAAAAGCCTTTTGTTCTTTAAGAAAAGAAAATCATTTCCTCTGGGAAAAAAAAATGAGCCCGACATCCTTGCTCTCCAAAACAATAAATACTGACATAAATAAAAGCCTTCCTAAGAGACGGCAACACTGTGCTCAGTTTCACAGTCAGCACATTTACCTGTGAGAAGAGAACCTGCTCCTCTCAAGTTTCATTTCTGGCTCACTACCTCTCAGAAGATGCAAAAACAAAGAAAAGAAATCTGTAGCGAGAGCTGCAGAAAAATGCTGATGAGGCACATTTCACCAGCTCTACAACTCTCAAACTAAAGTCAAAGCAAGGCTTGCTAATTTTGATGAAGCAAAACTTTGGCAAGAAATTGCAACAAACACAAAAAGGATCTGTTTATAAAGAGATGATGTGTCACCTGCAGTCTGCTGTGCTAAAGACAAACTCCATCCTCACTCAGTAGATCACAGCACACACACCATCTGTCTTCTTAGGCAGTTTTTAGTTTCACTTACTGAAACCAGAAAATCCAGTCACTCTCCACAGCCGTTAACTGTTTTCCTTGGAGAGTCCCAGTGTCAAGTCTCTGCTTGTGGTGGACCACTCCGAGGCAGGGAGCGACACAAAAGTGCCTGAAAGGACAAGTGATGCTCATCAAGTCCTGAGATACTCTGGTGTGGAGTAGTTGAAGAGCATGAAGTCCATGCGATACAGATTGAACAGTTTTTTCTGATAGAAAGGACTGATGTGCTTAAAGTAACGCCCCGCCATGTGGCCGTCTGTCCTGGTCGTCTTGCCGGACGTTGGAAATTGAAGCATCCCCTCCACTCCGGCCAATCTGAGCACGGCCTGAGCATCGGGCTCCAGAGTCTCGTATTTCCCCACCACGTCGTAGTGGATCAGGCAGGGGTGGCAGAGGGAGTGCACCCGCTCCCAGTGCTCGTTGAAAGGTTCCTCCCGTTGCGTCCGAGGGTCCACAAGATACTGGACAAACTCAGGGAAAGTCACATCATCTCCTTTCTCGAGGGCTTCCGGCTTGGCGTTGGGCCTGTGCCGGCGGATGATTTTAGTTCCGTAGCGTTTGTGGAAGGCAGTGTTGTACCTGCGCGTGAATTTGTTTCTGTAGGCTGACACCAGCCGCTCAAAGGGCTCCCGCACAAAGATGAACTTGAGGTAGCTGCGAAGGCGCTGGTTGATCTCCGCGACCGAGAACTCCGAAAGCGTGCGGAGGTTACCTGCGACGTGGGCCTCATTAGCGGGGATGGCGAGGGGGTCGGTGTAGCGGCCGTCGCTGGTGAGGACCATGAGGACACGCTTCCAGTTAGTGCAGGCTACCTGCAAGTCAGAAAAGGAAACACCTGTGAAATAAAAACATGCACCTGTCTCCCTCTATCATCATCCAATCCGCTCACATTCTCTCAAACCTCTTTCATTTCATCTGTACGTGCTTACCAACCTTGGGTACATAGCAGTAAATAAGGCCGTGCATGTCGTCAACAATGAGGTGTTTGAGATCCTCGGGCGAGAGCACGCGGCGCTTCCTCGTGTGGCTCAGACATGCCTGCTCCAGCAGCTCCCTGCGGCCTTGGAGGGACTTGTGAGCTGCCAACAGCTCCAGCTGCTTGTGATGAGGACGATGCAGAGAGAGAAAGAGAGGCACAAACAACTTTCAACAAAAGCCTTTTAAAAACTGCTGAAGGCCAGCTGTCAGTATAGAGTTTAACTCCTTCAAGGATTTTTGAATGTTTGAATGTTAATAAGCAGCTTGATACAAATTTAAAGTGATTTAACTAAATGCAGCCTAAGTGTTCATTTTTCATTATGTTTAATACTACAGTGTTAAACATACTGAGCTTTAGATGTTGCAGTTGGTACAGTCTGTACAGTGAAAGTGAAACTTGCTACCTACTAGCTGTAGCCCTCAAGTCACACTATGTGTGTGCGATTGTGTGTGTGGTGGGACAATATGTGCCATTGTTCTCACCTGGTCTCCATTATAAAGTGTCTGCAGCGGACTTGTCCTGCTTTTTCCTGGTCTGGTGACAGCCTTCAAACCAGCTTCTGCTTTTAAACAACAAACATGTTTTACTAAAATGGACACTGAAACCTCTGAGACGTGAAGTGGACAAAACTGATCATCTCGCTGATCACATACTCCAGAGTGTCTCTGCTCCCAGGTCTGAAAAGTGACAGTAATTCAGTGGTGCCTTAAACCTGCACTAAATAATATTCAGCATTGGGGAAACTCATTTGGGTGCAAAACAAAGAATGACTGTGTAGAAGTGTATGTGGAAACAACCTGTGAAAGCTCTCGTTTGGGTGATCTGAGTAAAGTATTTCCTGACTGAATTTTAATGGAGGACGTTCATTTCTGCCTCTGCAGAGTCGCAAAGGAGGACAAAGCAGTTAGCGCTTCAAAGCATTAACGGCTATGAGTACTAAAAAGTGCATTAATGTTGCTTAATACTCCCCAAGGCTGTGGTCTCTCCTAGCTCCACCACGCAACAAAAATTGTCCAAATAAGCAATGAAGCCTAGAAAAAATGCCAAAGCCTTTGATTATAAACTCCAAACTCACCATACACCGCTCTGATAAATGCACTGGAACAAACCCAATCCATGAAGGTCCTGCCCCATAACCCACAGGACTCACTCTGCACCACAGGACACCTCCAGAGGTCCTGCATTCATTCTGATGGATCAGAGTTGTTCTGCAGCAAGTCTGCTGCATGGTGTGTCATATATCCACAACCACTGATTTAAGTGTAACCACTTCACTGTTATTTTTTCAAAATTCAGTCTGCATGTAGGTGACTAATGAGAAACAGCGTCTCATATATTTGCACAAGTTTAAATTTCGCTGTAAAGATGTCCAAATGGAGTTACCGACAGAGCCAACTTTCCACCCATCTGCTGGTCCCGTTCAGTCATGATGTGATCTCCCACCATTCATTTATACTATAGATTCTATAAAACTCCAACACCTACATTATTAACACATCTCTTTTAGCCTCTCTTTGCTTTAAGAAGACCTTTACCTGCTCACAAACACACACAACAGTTAGCTGTGGACGCGAATGATGTTAGGCTGACCTGGACGATCTGCGAGAGTCTAGATACTTGTGCCCTTCCTCCTTCTTCAGCCTCTGTAAACACATCTGTCCTCTTCTTCCATTCCTCTATGCCACCCTCCACACCCCCTCCCTGCAAACACAGTGTTAGTGTTTAGGTCTGCAGCTAATGGCACTAAAGTGAGAACAGAAATTTGTTTTGCACATGTGGCTAAATGATGCAGAGGGCTGCTTTATATCAGGCACAACGCCAGAGTAAGACAGAGGTAAGTAGATGTGGGAAGTGTGCTTTATGCAGTTTAGCATTTTGGGGGGAGGGGTGTCTCCATACCATCTTATGGAAAGAATATTAACCAGCAAGGTGAATGGCTATGCTGAAAGTATGGAATCCAGATGGAGACGGAGGCCATTTCCCTCCTACTGTGTCTCTTCTTTTCTGCTGAACTACATCAAACAAATAAAATTGAACCCCTGCTGTTCTGAAATGTTTAAAAACCCATCAGCTGTGCATTCTGGTCTGACAAAAACACTGTCACATGTTCCAGATTGACACGAAGCTGTAAATCATAACTGCTTCCTTCCATTTTGAGGAAGAAGCAAACACAAAAAGGAGAACAAATGGTGACAGAGCAAATGTGTAATGTGCACTCACACAACAAGAAGACGGCGTATCTCAGCTCAAGGCAGGCAGAGGCTGTGGAGACACAACCTCTGCCTGGGCCACAGCCTCTCTGCGTGAGCTCACATGAACCATCAAAATCCTCCACTTCCTCTGGGTAATCTGTGCCACATCATCAGCAACACGCACAGATAGACATCAAGTCTTCCTGGACTCACTGGATACATAACGAAAATCCACACCAGGCCAAAAGAAAGAACATGTCATTTCTGATATGATTTTGTCTAAACCAGTAAAGATGTTTTTTGTCAGCACTCAGGCTAAAAGTCACACTAACTGCAAAGTGGCATCCTGTAGATGTGAAACACTAAGGCTTTAAAATAAGACGGCAACTTTGAGAGATTTCTAATTAAAATACATAAGGCATATGAGACCTCAGTCTACAGCACAGGTCCACAATTATTAAGCAGATAAGCCTTTAGCAAACCCAGGACACTTCCTCAGGAAGCTGGAAAGTAGGTCAAGAGACACTTGTGGAGGGTTTGTTAATAGTTTACTGTCTGTTTTGAGCATAAACGCTACATGGACATGAAATGTTTGGGTTTTCTATCCATGCCAAAGTCACGAGGAAAGCTCAGGAAATGGCAAATATAGGCCACAATCCAATGTCAACAACTGGATCATCAGCTCCACTCAATACATGACACAAGTGTCTGAGGAGATGCACTCAGTGAGACTGAAAGCAGGGAAAGGGGAAACTAGCATGGCCATAAATGGCAGTAGTATGCAATAGGCACTCTCAAGCCTACATTCTGTTGCTGACACAGACACAGTCACTGTCTGATGATGAAATTTATGTCACACAAGCCCAAGTGGACTCGTGGATGTGGAAACTAAAAACCCACTTCACACTGTGCTGAAGTGAGACAACAGCAAATAACTCAGTTAAATAATGTTAATATGTGTTTTATTATTTTAATAAAACACACATGACCTTTTATATCACCTTTTTTAGATCACCTTTTCATAATAATTTTGTATTTATTTAAAAATGTTAGGCAATCAACATTCAGTGGACTCTGACGCTGCCTTACACACACCTGAATGATTACTGGTCTCAGAGCAAGGAGCATAGCTATTATAGTTTAACACTAGTATTAGATCACTGCTCACATATCTACTCAGAAAAACACACTTAGCAGATATCCACAGTCAAGGTATCACTATCATGGCAGAACTGGAAATGTCAGATATTTGAATATCAAATTATAAAACTTTTAGCTGGACTACAGGCTGTGAGTCAGTCAGTCAGTGTGTAATGTTTAAAGAGCTACTCGATGGATAATCGTGACATGTTGTATAAATCATTGTGGATCCCAGAAATCTATTCACCAGCCTGTCAAACACAGGACTCGGGCTGTTATTTATTTCCTCTTTGTGCCAAGGACGCATTTGTTTCTTTATTCTTTTTCTATTATTAAGACAGACTCTTAATATTCACTGACTGCCAAATTGATGTGAACAGAGAAACCCCGGTCACTGCTATCTGTGCAGCCAAAAAATATCATTTCCCTCAATACATTAGTTTGTTTTTGTGGTTTGCAGCTGATAAGCACAGTTGCAATATCTAAGTCAAGTTTGTAGTCAACATGACACACACTTTACTTGCATAACTTCTAAATATGGGTGTATACGGTCCACTGGTGTGTATTACCAATACAAATGGCTCTAAATTGTTCAATCATGAATTCCTCTATTAGGCCAACTTTTCTGATATTTTATAATACATCACATGACCACGAATACATCTGTGGTTACTATGCTCTGATCATTGTGAAGCTTAGTTTCTTTTTTTCTTTTTTTATGTGTATGTGTGTGTAGAGTGTTCTATCACACTCCACCAGAAAACCACCACTTCCTCTCATATCAGGAAGTGACAACATACCCATAGCTGAAGAGGAGCAGAAGAGGCCCCAGTCTCATTACATGCAAAAAGCCCTTGTGGGACTTGGAATAATGGCAGTTTTGTCCCCACTCTACAAAGGCAAATCACAACCCTGCTTTACTGGCAAAGAAGCTGCTTCCTCTTTTGGAAACCTCTTCACCTCTATGATCATAATGCATACAAGGCACAGAAAATTATGCTGCATCACTTGTACTGCATGGGTGTATAATTCAGCTTAATTGCACTTCAAAAGAAGGCCTATCTTTATTAGTTTCCATGAGCTGTAAGAAAGAGGAAATGTAATGTATTTTATGTGAAGTAAATAAAAGTCTGGCTCACCAGCAGCTGACAAAGGCAGGGAAGACTACAGCATTATCAAGACTAATGTGTCACCAGGCAGAGTCTGATTCACGGTGTCACAACATTCATGTGCTACAGACTGCAGATGTTGGTGATTACACAAACTAGATCTGGTAGTTTTACAATAAGTGACACTAGCGAGCTGGCAGCCGCTTTCCATTTTAATCTTATTCTTCTTACTTTTACTTGCACACCTCTTACAAACATTCAGCAGATGCACTGACTAACCAGTTCCTGTAAGTCATCACATCCTTTTTCACCTGAAAAACCTGAAAAATCTGATGTCAGACTTGAGGTTCGCTTGAAATGTATCTTCTCTGAAACAACATGTAGCATGTAATGAACTGATCTATCTGAGACATCACTGCAGCTAACAGTCTGTCGATGCATCTGCCTTTATTGTTTCTACACCTCTGCCCATCTGTGTTTCAGCACGGTTCATTCAAAAGTCTTTTTTACGTTCCAGTAATTTCAGTGAAACCTCACATCGTTCGACATCCAACTCCAGCAACCGTCAGCTCGGCTTTGTCAGTATTCTTACACAAGAAGAAGCTGAACACGTCTGATTCATAATTACAGAGCAGCACAGTTGTGTAAAACATGTCAGATAAAGTGAGGCATACTTCAGTACAGCTCCAGTTTGAACTAATCTTCTGTCTCCTGATGCGACTGTTGAGAAAATGTTCAGACGCTAAGATGACATTGTGTTTTTTATGAACTCGAACAGTTCATAAAAAACACAATTTAAGGTTTGGGTACACGCACTGCTGCCACAAACAGAATCCAATCCTGTGTGAACCTCTGCATTAAGACCAGTGCACTCCGGTCTCTTACACAGATCTAAATGTTACAAACACATCAGCGCTAAAAAGCTAAAAACATGGCACCAATGCAGTTTAAGCTGACTATAAATAACTTCACCTTTATGTACTTAAGACACTAGCCTTATTAACCATATTAACACCTTTTACATTACAATACTAACACAGCACAAACTGCCAACAGGTGTAGCACATGGTGTGATGTGCTCTCTAATGAGCTGTTGGCTCTGTTGGAGACCTTAAAGACATCACTTGTTGCGTCACAGCAGCTGCACTGTTATCAGTGTCAGTGGCTAGTGATAAGTGGCGGTGTGCACACATGCAAATGAAGAGTGTACTTAGTTTATTTGATTAAGCTACATGTATGAATAGATATGCAAAGATTGTGTCTGTATATGTGTTTAATGACAAAGGTTTACAGTGGTTGTCTACAATATGTTTAGGTGAAAAACAATCCCCACAGTCTGTGCATGGGTGAGATGACAGAGTGGGCCCTGATGATGCTGTTTAGAGCTTTGATGTGGAATCCATCACTGTCACAAGACCCAGAGAGGATTTGGCATCAATGATGGCTGTCAAAACAGCCTTCAAAACTCTGTCAGTCATGGCTGACAGTTTGCTTTTTCGCATTCGGTGAATTCAGTTTCCTGTGTGTGGTGGCAGCTATAACAGTCCACTCCAGACTTAAAACGTAAATCAGAACAGCTCATATTGTTCAGATGCCACGGGCACATCACTGTTGAGCAGACAGTTTGCTATTGTTTCCCATAGCTAGGGAACACAGACACAGAGGCTTTACCACCCTACAGCAGGCAAAGTTGCATACAGCTGTCCAGCAAATGAAGTGGAATAAAACCGGCGAGGGTGAACACAGAGCAAACAGCACCGTGAGCGGAGAAAATATTCATGTTCAGAAATGATGATTCTAGCAAATCCCATGACAAAAAATCTAAACCCTATATTAACTATGGCAGGACGACTGACTTGGCCACACAAAATGATGCTTTGCATCTTTTAATTGGACCAAACTGTAAATTTTATGCTGATGAAAGAAAATGGTTTCCTGTGTCAAACTGAAAGAGCACAAAACCTTTTAAATTAGCGCAGCCACAGAAGCAGTTCAAAGCACTTTTAAAGGTGACACATGTGCTCCTGGTTTGACAACACACATGTTTAGATGCTCAAAGGACACTCGCATAGTGATACTGAGGCAGCTCAGCTGGGTCAGAGCAGCCACATGAAAGAAGAACTAGTGGCAAAAGATTCAATTCTATTCTTGTACAAACAGTGATGTGTTTGATCAAAAAGACCGGGTGGAAACAGGTTACGTCAGGGAAATTTCAACAGTGTCACAAATCTTTTTGTTTGACTTTTGGGGGAGAGCTAACAGTAAAATGTAAGTGGGAATGGTAATGTTGCTTCTGGAACCAATCAAACCAATTTACTGTTCACACTTTAAAGTGGAATGATGAATATAGACTTCCTCTGCCTAACAGATCTTGGTGAGATTGCTCACTGAGTGATATTCCAGACCGTGTATGTTAGCACAAGTAATTCAAATTCAATTCTGGATTCAACAGAGAGTCAATGAAGAGAAGAAATATGAGATATATGATCTCTTTCTACTCCCTGTCCGTACTCTCACTGCTCCATTCTGGATCAACTGAAGGCTTTTTCAGAAACTTTTAGACCAACCTGATAACAATAGCAAAGTAATGAATGTAGGAACAAGCATCACTCTGAGAGAGGATGTTTCTAAAAGTGACCCCAAGGTTCCTAACAGTTTTACCAGAGGCCAACCCAATGCAATCTAGAGTAAGTATCTTAAATATTGCTTATTTTCTTTAAAAATGATATCATATTAAATTTTGTGTCCCTTCATATTAATCACCTGGTTGTCCAAGCATCCCCCTGCAGTGGCTGCATGGACACTGTATGTTGTCAATCTAAACTGCCTGACCATAGTTCACTGCTGATCAAGAATTAGACACACAATATATTCATTGATGTCAAAGGGTCAGTCATAACATCAACACTAAGCCTCTTGTAATATACATCACAATCTCATTTCAGTCAAATTCCTAACTAAGTGAGCATTTAATGGCGTAACACATGACATGACTTGGGCAAATGAGTTCATAAGACCACTCTGGACAGGACTTTGTGTTACTTTCTTAAACTCCCAACCGAGGGTGTTGTTTTAGGAAGTCAGACAATAGAACCACAACAATTATATGCACCATGCTTCCTGTCGCTGCTGGGACTACTGTACTGTACTTTCTTGAGTCATGTGGTTGGAACAGAGTTGGAAATAAGTCTTTGGGTTGACAAACACAAGACAGAGCACTGGAGGAGCAGTCGGCAGCAGCACATGTGCTAATGTTTGGGCTGCTGCATACTGGTTCATCAGGAGTGTGAGCGAGACAAAAGACAAAATGACAACTGAGAATGTGAACGAAAACTCTAGCCATAGTGTTATCGAACATTACACCCCAGGGGATCAAAAGGAACCTGATGAGGACTTTGAGTGTTTAGATAATGTACAAGTCACACAACTGACCCATGCATGAGTGTCACCGCCCACTTCAATGAGACTATACTGCCTTTCATGAGCCCTCAGTAGATTCTCCCATGGAGAATTCAGCAAATATGTCACTTTGGTTTATGTTCACCTTATGGAAATTGTCCTGAGGATACTGCAGAAAATTATCAATGTTTTTTAATTTGTGGGATTATTTCCCAACAATTTAAAACAGTTTGACAGCAGTTCACAGGCAGTTTTTGTAATAATTTAAGTTTTTGCCAGAATTTGCCAGAATTTAGATTTTAGTTCATTATACGTACCCATGGTATTTATTTACATTTTCTTGTCCAGTGTTATAGTACATTTATCATGTTCAGCTTCTGATAGAAAATATTTAAACCAAGATTCACCTTATATTTTCCTAATCCCACTTAGGAGTCAAAAATGAAGCTTCAGGTTTGTCAGATGTAGTGATTTTAGTGATTCAATCTTCATCATGATACAAATGTATAGTACTGACTGAAATGACAAAAAAAAAATGATGACTTTTATCCATATTGCTCAGACCTGCCAATAATCTTGTATGCAGCTGTAGAGATCAAGTATTATTTTTGTACTGGGATGGCAAAGTGTTACAGAATTCAAAAGGCTGTGAATGTGACGAAAACACCACAGTGAAGTAACACCAACCACACACAACTGTCCACACTGTTTGACACTGATTACCCAATCCTTCACCAACAGTCACACTCTTATTATTGGAAGTGATTTCCACTGCAGCTAAGACCTGGTTACTCCCACAAGGAAGTCTGTCACTTGTAAGTCTTGGTTTTATTAGGGCACCATCCAGATTCAGCTTTGGTTCGATATGATAACCTTGGCTTAAGGTAACAAATGTATCTGCCTTTTGCTGTGATAAATGAATCAGTCTTTTGTGTGTAAGGCAGCATCAGACTCGACTTAAAAATTAATTTCCTAACTTAATAAAACTAGAAAAGCAAATAAATCCGACAGCATCAATTTCTGGAACTTGAATTTATTAATAAGATAATAAATGACAAAAGGACAACAACAAATATATTACAAATAGTCTTTTCGCAACTCTGTTAGACTGGCTGCCTTTTACTTTCATTTTCTTTTTTCATCTTGTTTTTTTTCTTTGTTCTGAGTACACCTCATTTCACCTCTCCTCTCACACATGCCACATGTGGAGGGGACCTCACAGAGACAGATGTAGTGAAACAATGTTAGTTAAGTTGGTGGCAACAGGTTATGTAAGCAAACTAAAAACCTGAAAACAAACAACATAAGAATAGTGAGACCATCAAGATCAAGCATCATTATCAGAACTCATTTGATCTCAGTTTTTGGTTAAATTAAACACATTAAACAGAACCTGGTGATCAAGTCAGAGAGAAATTCCTCCAAAATGAAACTTTGCTGTTAGCTTCCTACAGGCTAAGACAACTCCCCAGCTAATTTAGGCACGCCGCTGCTGATGGGTGCCGCTGTGCTCCATCCGATCATCTTGTCACTAGCCGATGGGGCTGGGCCATATCATACCGTTCAACAATACCGGCAACAATAAGAAAATTAAATATTGCGATAGAATATGGGTAAAACATGCATGCGCAGTACCTTTGTTTTCATACGCACATGGCGGAAAAAGCATGGCGGCGACAGAGAATGAGAAGAGCAAAAGTGGATCGTTGAATGAAACGGATGAACCAGAATTGGTTTGTAAAAATGCTGCAACTTCAGTGGTGTGGAACTGGTTTAGCTTTCGTCCGTCAGATACACGACAAAGCACTATTTTTGGTAGAGCATGCTAGCGGGCCGTCGTTATTACCGTGTTTTTTGGAAAATACGGCACACTTAAAATCAATCCTTTGATTTTTCTGAAAATCGACAGTGCCCCTTATAATCCGATTTTATGTGGTACACGGCGCTCGAAATCTGTCAAATGTTTTAGTACGACTTTGCTAAGCTACGAAGCCGCACCGCTTGATGGATTGTTGGAGCATTACGGCTATCGTAGGCAGGAGCCTCGCGGAGTGATACGTACTGTGCTTCAACATAATATTACCGTATTGTGTGTGTATAACCTCTTTTTAAGTTTTGTGGATATTATACATGGTTATGCTGAGGATATGTCGGCCAGTTTCCACTGGAAATGCCTTTTGGTTAAACTGTCTGCAAGGAATTTACATTTACACTGTTACATTTTTATATAACTTTAATGCACATAAAAAACAGCTGCTTGTTTAAGTGAAAATACATTGATGGGGTTTTTTTGTACTAATAAAGTTGTGGATTGTAAAGTATTTTATCTAGTGTCAATTATATCGTCAGTTATATCGTCATCGCAAATTTTCAAATGTATATTGTGATAAATATTTTTGGTGATATAGAATAGAATAGAATAGAATAGAATAGAATATTCTTTATTGTGATTGTCACAAGTATCGCCCTGCTCTACTAGCCGATCACATTGTTGTCACTGATATCACAATCAGATGGGGACATCCAGGTGTCAAATACAAGAAAGAATATCTAAGACTAAGTATCTTGTCAAAATGTGTGTTAAATGCTCCTGGTGTGTAAATGCATTTCCTGTGGCTATGGTCCAGAATTTTGTTTAGAACCAGCTGAAAACAAGTTGAAAGTCTATAATCATATACCATTATCGTTATCATATACCATTACAACTAAAAACTATAATCTATATAATAATCAATGACATATTGTCTCACGTTAAAACGCATGCCTGCAAGTGTTTTCAGAGCTGTGCTGTTATCAGCTGCTCCAAAAACGAAGGGAAAACGCAAAAATAGTGAGGCTAAATACAGAAGCTCCTTGTTGGTTGTGTGGTTTGTTTCCTGACTGACATCCCACTTTTGCTCTATTATTGGTGATTTATTGATTTATTTCTGCAAAAGAATTCATTCCAAGGTATCACACAGCAGCTACCATTTCAGAATGTTACATGTCAAACAGCCAGACAAACTGCATCTTTTCAGGAACTTTCAAACATCAAACAAATAAAACCTGGACAAAGAAAAGCACCTGCATTGTATTTCACACAGCTGTAGCAAATACCCCAAATACTTTAACAAAAGTGACCCCAAGGTTCCTCACAGCCGCTCCTGCGCTGACACAGGAGCGGCGAGTCCGGCGACCAGGCTGTTTCGTCTTTGACGAAAGCACAGCATTGCAAATAAGAGCAGAACTTAAAGAATCAATCTCACCAGGCTAGTAACGATCCGATACCGATGACGACTTGGTGTCTATAAAATCGTTATTTGGATCGATCCGCCTACCACTACTGTAAAATGTATTAACACATCTAAATAGGTTTTTTGACTGGAGAAGAAGAGCATTATAGACAAGTTACAAATGAACCTTTGATTAATTATGGAATTAGTAATGTTAAAACGAAGAAGCTTTAAAAAATAAATAAATAAAACATAGCGCATACTGTAAAAGGCTGAACCGCTCACTACCTGCATTTTAAAATTGACGTCATAGCTGGCTACAACAAAATAATAAATAAATTCAAAGAAATTATTGTAAAAACAGAAGAGTTAAAGTTTATCATTTTGTCCACATCTCCCGGCATCCAGCGTTCACACTGCTCAACCTCAGTTTTCAGCTCTTTACATCCTCAGCTCTGCTCTTCAAACCTGAAACCATCCGATTCTACTGCTCTATTCTCAATTTCACTCTTTATTTGCTCGGATTAGTTCTCCACACTCAGAACTCTATTGCTCCCAAACAGCCAAGTGGCTGGCCAGTGTATCTGCCACTGCTCAATATCCTATCTGCGACTCACACACTGCTAGCCCCTACTTTAATGATAACAGATGGCTAATGTGGCTAACAGGTAATTGCTAATAAACTGCTAATGTTAACGTGTGGCCAGGTTAAGCTTGCTTAACCTGCTAAAATGGAAGCTTTACCTCTCTAAATTCCCCCTGCAGTACATGAACGTTAATTACTTCAGCTGTTAATGAAAAAAGAAGCCATGTGCAAGTCTGCCTGCAGTGTTTGCAATTTAATATCGTAATTGAATATTCATTTTAGTATCAAATTACTATAATACATGAGTACTGATTCTTTTAAACCCTAGTACTGGGTGTATGTTACTTTGTGCTTCAGTACAGATAAACTCAGTTAGCTTTCTGTTAGCTGTTTACAATTGTTTGTGTTTCTTCTGCTGTCTTACCTCAATTATCCAACATTTTCACACAGTTGAACTCCCAATAAATCTGTTCTTCGATACATATTATTAAGTCACAAAACAGAACAACTTTGAAACATGGCAAATTAACTACGGGGCAAAGCTGCTAACATATTTAAGCCGTTTCCCAACCCGCTGCTACACATCTGAAGTCCAGATTTTTGTAACCATGACGTTGTCAAAAAAACTCTACATTCACAAGTAGAGAAACTCAAAAAGAAGAAGTACGATGATAACTAGGGCTGCCACAAACGATTATTTTGATAGTCGACTAGTCACCGATTATTTATGCGATTAGTCGACTAATCAGATCATCATCCACTGGACGTAAAACTACAGCTTATTGCACCAGCAGCATCTGCTCTTATATAACTATCATTAGCTTACAGCTTTAAGCTTTTAAGGTGCTAACTAAAAATAAAGAC
>NW_005187517.1:957087-962128 GCF_000239375.1 Pundamilia nyererei | reverse complement strand
TGACAAAAAGCCACCAATGAGCAGCAGGTACCTTCACCTCGACGTCCTCCATTGTTTTGGCATTCGTGTCACATACAAATGACATCACTGGTATTTTGACCATGTTGCTATAACAACAACACACACACACACACATTAGGTGGTACTTGATAGTAATGGAAAATGTTGAGTTGAGCTGCTTTATGTCAAGCCGAGAAGGTACCAGTGGAAAATCCCTATAGGGAACTAACCTTCATTTTTAACAGGCATACGCTGTACACTGAAAGGGAGACCAAGCACATACTGAAACAAAAAAACAACTATACACAGACAAGGAACTGAAATGGAAACCAGCACAAAGATAAAACTATTAACTGATCTGTCAGAAATCACGGGGATGATCCAGGACACCATAACACACGACTTTATGGTCAGTGTAACTGTACCAAAGCCACAATGGAAATCCCATTAACTGTCTGCAACATTTGTGTTAATCATCACGTTTTCAGGTCTTAAATCCATTTTTTTCTCTACTTAAGCATCTGCAGGAAAAACAGTTCTTTAAGGTTACTCATCACAAAATCCTTCGTGACACCAGGGCTTATGGAACGAGTTCTGGATAGAACCACAGATCTGAACTATGGAAAAATGCAATACCTTATGAATATCTAAAGGGAGTAGGCTGAAAAGTATCTAAAGATGCTAAAGATTGTGCCCTATTTCATTTCAGAAAAAGGTAAATTAAACAACGCTTGGATCTCGGTTTTTAAATTCACGCTCAGTAGATGTTCTGCTGACATCCAGTTAATTAGTCTTCTTTATTGTGGCTGCAACCTGTTTTTCATGTGGTTTTCATTTGCTACTAGCGGGTTCTAATGCAGCCAAGCCTCAATGGGTCAACCAGTAAGGGTATATAATCTGTAGATGGAAGGGGGAGGTCAATGAAAGTGCTTTAGTGTGCTGCTTGTGGAGTTGGCAACATGTGGTCTGTGTGTCTGCTACTGAAAGCCATAAAATGTGATTTCAAGCTTTTTTGTTTTTTGTTTCAGGTGTGTGTTTTTTGATATTCAGGGGGTGCATGTGATTATTTCTTTTGCCATTTCCTTAATGCGTGCAGTGTTACCCTGGATACTGTTCAATAAAAACAAAAAACAAAAAATCCCCACACCGACTGATGGAAAATCCTCTTGCACAAAAATATCGCTTACAGCTGATTTGTCTGGTTTCTGTGCTCTGCTGTTTTTTCTCTCCTTGACAAACCAATTTAAATATTTGTTCTTCCTCTTCTCTAAGCGCATGTGCTGCTTCACTTCAGTATGCATGGCAAGGCACAAATCCATCATCTGGACATCTCTTTCACCCCCCTACTCCTCACCCTGGATGTCTGCAGTCCTTTTTCTCTGTGCTGCCCAGCAAACAAAGGCAGAGGAGAGTAGAGATAAAAGAAGGAGAGTAGAGTCACGGTGGCGGAATATGTGTGTGTATGTATGTATGTATGTATAATTGTGTGTGTGTTTGTGTGGGGGGGGGGGTTCTCTCTCCAAAGGCAGAGGGCTTTCAAACCCTTACACCTTTTCCATGTGAGCTTATTCACGCTTCATTATGCCACCGTTAAAACTTCACAGTTTTGCAAAATTGACTGCAAAGGATGCAGACTCTAGCAAGACCACAAGACCAAAAAGCACGAAGAGCTTTATAACTTGTATTTTCCTCGCTATTAATTAGTCATTCACTTGCCCTAAACCCTAAATCCAGTGTGTGTGCCTAATTATCTGTAGTTTCTTTCACTCGTTACACCAGTGTATATTTTCCACGACAGCGAATGAGAAGAAGAGCTAGCTTAGCTAACGTCAATAAAGTGCGGACCCTCTGCTTTCTCCTTCCTTGTGATAACCACACAATATATCGAACACAGTTTTATTTGCCGTATCTAAATACATTAAAAAAAATGTTCGTTAAATAGTACCCCAATAGCGTGAGTGTAGCACTGTTTTCCCAGTGAGTGGAATATATATGTGTGGGCTTACCTGGTTTAGTGATGCTCTGAAAGTACAGCACGAGAACGAACAGCGAGCCGAGGCACGTCGCCAGAAACAGGCGTCCTCCCCGAGGCATCTTCATCCTGAAGCCCGGCTCTGCTGACGGAGCCTCCGACCCCCCTCTTCGCTGCCTCTACGCAGTTCATGCGAGACCGCCCGATGGCAGATACGAGACACTTGAAAGCGATATGGCCCTATTCATTAATTACGGGAAGCAAACGCCCAACCAGAGAGAAACAACAGCGCAGTAATAAAACCCGTTAATTGTAACGTCAAGGATATAAATCCACTTCGCTCTGGTCGCTACTTAAAAAAAAAAAAACAACAAGAACAACAATATTAATTATAATGGCACTTTAGATAACATTGGAAATAATGTCATGTTGATATTACAGTCCCCCCAAAAGTTATTAACAGTCCTGTTTCTTCTTAGCTCTATTTGCTACCCCCGCCTGTGGTGTGTAGAGTTTGTCGAAGCTACACAAACTTCTCCTCCGCCAAACTGGAGACCGGGCACCCTTGCCATGACGTCACACCCCCCTTCTCCTCATGCGTACTCTCCCACATCAATGCTGCATTCAGGGACAACAGGACAATTTGGTCATGATGAGGTTTTTTGAGTTAATGTAATGTAGTTATACTTGTCCCAATATTGTGTATTGTATGAAAAGGAAGAAGTGTCATCCCACTGTTGTAAAAAAAAAAAAAAAAAAGGCAGGCAGAAAAAAGTACATTCGCATTAAACTTTATATACTTTTTTAATTAGCAGAATGTTTCTATTCGGCTTACGACCAGCATTTGAAGGCAACATCGCACTACAGCCATGGCATGGCCTGTCTCTGTCTACAACTAGTGTATAAATGGCAACAGTTCAATGAAGTATTTGGATAAAACAAGTAAAGCTTCAATGGCTTTTTTTATCAAAATAAAAAATCACTAAACTTACATAAATAAAAGAATACGTAAATGCTCAGATTTAATAAACATACAAAACAGATAGTGAAGAGGCTGAGTTGTATTTTGCCATCACTTCACCAGGAATAACAACTCATACATGAATGTGTTATTAACTTCCTTGTAAATATTTCTTTTTTTTAATCCTCTTCTTGAACCTCAAGATTTGAATATCTAGAGTTCCATAAATTGCAATTTTTGCACCAGTTTTTTTTTTTTTTCACACTCTAGTTAAACTTCCCTTCTGAACATACACATACTTTTTAACTATCAGGCCTCGGGGAAGTTACTGAGTTCTAGTACTGCTTCAAATGTCATGTACAGTGTGTTGAGTGTTACAAGTTTTACAGTGGATATATTTTAAGTTAGTTACCTAGAGAATGGAGATAAAATCATCAAAAGAGAAAATAGAAACTGGGCTTGAGTCCAATAAACGAAACAGATTTTTATCAAAAGCATCCCTACAGAACGCTCATTTTCATTCCTGAACAAGATAAAAGGCCGATGTACACAAAAAAAGAGCACAGCAGTGTACCTTAGTAGTCCAAACAGCACACATCTATGGCAGGACCCAGCCCGAACAAAGGCTAAAGACGTGGCAGACACTGAGACAGTGAGGAGGTGCCAGGTCGGTGTGTGAGCAGTATAACCACTTGTGCTGCCACATTTGAGAATGCTGTAATTACCCACATGCCCATCATTAGGCCTACAATGTGCAGCGCCTCTTGGGTTTCTTGGAAACACTTGAGAGAGATCTGAGACTTGAGAATGAGAGAGGCATTGTTAAGAATGGTTTGGCAGATTATGTGGTTGTTTGGGGTCAATGTTAGCTTTTACCACTCAACTCTCCCCGATTCATGGTTTGCTGACCACCCACGAGGCTTGGAGTAGAGTTTCATCACCAGCCCACTAACTAGTACTGTGGTAAATGTCTGCTGCTTACAGCCAGAGCTTTTTTAGTTGGCCTGAGGAACACGTCTAGAACACCTTTATCATTCTCTAATTTAATCTTTAAAACTTTCAATCTATTGTTTGTGGTCATGTATGGAGAAATTTGTTTTCCTGCAAGTGTTACCACACAGCGTAGAGTCTCTCAGATATTTGCTACTAATAACCGCAGTTGCAGTATTACTTTACTTTTCTTCAGAGAGCAGAGACCCATCGTTTGACTGTATTCAGGATAGAGAAAAGACGTGCTCATGCCTCTATTCTTCTGGCTCTATTTCCTGACTTGAGTTCAGTTCAGTTCAGCTGACACACCACTTATAATCGCTACAGATACATATCTGCACACCTGCAGATTTGCATAGCAGATATCAGTCAATCAAACATTTCAGGCAACTTATTGTCATAAACAGTGTGTAACTACACTAAGTGCTTTTGTTTATGTTTTTGCAAATAAAGCCGTAGTAAGCCAACTTCAAGTAACGAGCATAAAAACAGGTGAAACAGCTAATTACCAATCTTTAAGAGGATACAGAGTTTTAATTTCGAACATATTATTGATTTTTTTTTTTTTTTAAATATGCAAAAGCATGCTGGTTTAAGTTCTGAATAAAGGCTATTGCACTGCATGTTAGCTAGCTTTATAGCCTGCAGATGCTATGAAGATGTGTCCATCTGCTTATTTTGGTATTTGCACTGATGCTGTGAAGGCCACAGCTATGATCAGGAGGACAAAAATGAATTTAGAGTCTGATGTAATGTAATTTGCAGGCCAGGTTTAAATGCATTAAAATACTGCAGTATGAGAGTTATGTCAGTGTATTCATTTAACTATTGAAAACCAAATTAGCTTAGGTTCCAAAACTTTTCCTTTATGAAGAGCAAAAATTACTTTCACTGGAGATATTTTGACTTGTCAAACACAGGTTTGACTAATGATATGTAATTTCACACTGCATTTATTGCTGGAATTGATTCCAAAAAGAGCAGTCAAAGCTGTCATCATGATATTTAGAGCAATATTTACCAAATATTGTGTTCATGCAAAATTTTGTTTTGACATTTGACACCAGCAAAAATACCCTAAATGCAATTTGTAAACCTGAAATTTGATTACTTGTCCT
>NW_005187517.1:939733-956969 GCF_000239375.1 Pundamilia nyererei | reverse complement strand
CCTCTCAGATGCACTAACCAACTTATGTTCATTTATTGCTGCCAGATGGGCGTAGAGTATCGCACCAACATCTGTTCTGGGAGAGAAGCTGGCACTTTTAGGAATTTAAATAAAGCTGCTGGGGTAGAATTTTGATCCCAAAGCCACAAAATTCCCAGTTTCTCTTCATATCTTCATTTTTCCTCCATGGACAAATGATCCAAATACTCTTGGCTGCAGACGGGCGAAAGAAACAACACTTTTGTTCTGCAGTACCGCCCACTATCTACTATTTGCTGTTATGAAGGAGTAAGTGTTTTGCCTGCAAGGGCAGCAAGTTGGTCACTTAACTGAAAACTATAAATTAATGCTATTCTGTGTCGAGCCCTTGTAAATAAGGGAGCAGCTGAATGGTTCGTGTGTATGTGCGCACTCAGCATGAGGAGTCACTGAGTCAAAGATTTGGCGCTGCACTCTCAGCTTTTCTGTGCTTTATTTGTGTGTTAAATTTAACATTAAATTGCAAGCTTCAAATCTTTATGTGATTCGTTTAAATATTCTCCCCCAAAATCTGGTGCCATGAAGGGGAAACAAACAAAGACACATGCAGTCAAACCTGTTCCCACCACTTTCTGTAGAAAAACTGATGCTGCGCCCCTTCTTGAAATCCCAAACGTAGGTCTTTAACCTGTTAGCAGTCGGACGTACCGCCCACGGTACATTGGATGGTTTAGGGGACTAATTGTAAATTTGTAGGACTGCTAAGGGGTTAAAGCCAGGATGGGGTCAGTAAATCTGGCGCATGGACGCTTATTTTTGCAGTTGACCTCATTAGACATACAACTGCAGGAGTTTTCTTTTCAGATCATCAAAGGATAGCAACAATGCAAAAACCAAAGTGAGATGATGGATTTGCAGTATTCATTTTTAATCAGAAATCGATCCATAATGAACACAAGTGCAGGCATACAGCTCTGCAACAGCGCAAATCTCTTGAATGTGTTTCTTTCTTTCTTCTTTCTGATCTGTAATATATAATCTGTTTGCAATAATCTAATGAGACTCACGATCAGGTGACACGATTACTGTGTAACTTCAGAACTGTGATTTGTCAGGATCTGATGATAAACAGCTTTTCGTTCTTCTGTAAATCCTGCACTCCATCTGAGCAGCCAAATATATAACTTTTACATACGTTAGCCAAAACTGAAATAAGGGAGAGAGATAGCATGGAAGTTAAATAGAAAAAGAGAGGGAGAGGGGCAACTGTCCCACAGGAAAGAATGAAAACGTGACAGAAGACACATCCAGGGAGGAGACAGTTATAGTATCATAACATGTGAGCACTGATGGTCAGAAAGATGTTCTCCAATCCTGTCTACACTCAGAAACAACGACATAAACCTGCATGTGCATGTGTGCATCGCCCACAAGCTACACATATCTAAACAAATAGCAATTATATTTTCAACATGCAACAAAACTGCTGAATAGAAGGGCTGACTGTGTTAATATGTACAGTCTGTGTCGAGGAAAGCCTTCCATTCTCCCCCCTTATCATATAATTCTCTGTGAACACATTTGGCTTTGTGAATGTCTCAATAACAAGCAGGCTGAAATGAAAGTCTGGATTTTTGGTGATTTTGTGTTTGGGGTGCACTGATTGCAGGTAAATGAATGCAGGCTGGAAGGAATCTCAGTCCTAAAATAAATTGATTTAATTAGTGACTGATGGGACTTGAGGAAAGTAAACGTTTGCAGTTGTCCTTCTAACATGCCCTTAGCATCATTACCATTGCTTTGATCTCCGTGTGGTTTTCTGTTTGCGGTGCAGGGATGGGCTGGGATGATTCGGCCTAGTGTAGAGCCATGCACTCTAAAACTGAAAGACAATAACAGGGCGCTGCACAACATGAAGGCACATTTTCCACTACATGATTTTGAGTGAGTGTTTCAAACTCAGCCTGTAATATACCAAATACATATTATCAGCTTGTTTCATAGCAGCAGATATACTGCAGCCAACCACATTAGTGAGAAAGGCAAAGAGAGCATTTTGTAGAGCTGCCATACAGCACTACATACTGTCTGCTGTCCATGCATCTCTGGTAAAATGTTAGTTGATACTTAGTCCAAATGAGATTGTTGTTTTTACTACTTTATTTTCCTTCTATACTGTTTTGTTTCAGAAATACTTTGTAATGGGACCTTAAAAAAAGAGGTCCAAGAAAGGGATTTCCAGTAAATATGGCAGAAACATTGATGGTGTGGGTGACCATGGTTCAGGGGGTTGGGAAGCTCATCTTGTAACCGGAAGTTTCGATCCCCAGCTCTGTTTGTCTTGGTCATTGTGTCCTTGGGCAAGACTCTTCACCTACTGCCTACCGGATGATGGCCCGAGGGGCCGATGGCACAATATGGCAGCCTCGCATCAGTCTGCCCCAGGGCAGCTGTGGCTACAACTGTACCTTGCCTCCACCAGTGTGTAAATGTGAGAGTGAGTAAATAATGGAATTGTAAAGCACTTTAAGGGTCTCGAAAAGTGCTATATAAATGCAAACCATTATGTTATCTCCTCAGTCAAAATCGGTCATGGTAGAGAGGCAAAACATGCATCGGGCACAGTATCCATGTAGAAGGTCCAGTCCAGAAATCACTCTGTCATTGTGATATTTATGGACATCTACATGTAAATCCCCTGTCCCCACTGCAGGAGTGTGATCCTTTACTGTGTTGACTAGTTAGCTCAGTAAGGTGGTCATCATCCAATCCATCTATATCAAATCTACTACCTTGAAGTAAAAAAACATAACAAAAAGCAAAATAAAAAACCCAAACCCCAAAACACTTGGCAAGTTTAAAGCAGAATAATGTGTTAGCAGTAGTACAGCAATCAGAAACTACAGTCACATGGATGGTCCTGGTGGATCAGTATTATCAAAATTATTTATATATGTAAAGTTTTATAATTCTATGAGGATAAATGAACAGTCTAAATAAAGTATTAGTTCAGTCTGAACCACTATAATAAAAATTTGTCTTTATTTTACATCTGCAGTCATTTGTATTTGGAGGCTTTGTTCTGCCCTTCCACACATGTATATGGTCAAAGTTAAGTTACTGTGTCGTGTTGTGTTGTATGTAGTGCCGACATGGGACAGTTTTCCATTTTCATTGTACCATTGTACTATGAATGACTGTGCAATGACATTAAAGAGTTATCCATCTATTATCTATCTATTGGATGGATTCTTATATAGTGTTTTTCTACTCTACTGGAGCACTTAAAGCACAGGCCTCTTTAACCCATTCACTCCCAGTCATACACATTCAGTGCTTTCTGTCTAACATTCTTCATGCTCTGATGAACACACTGGAGAGGAACTTGGGGCTCAGTTCAAGGATACGTTGGCGAGCAGATTGAAGCAGCCAATTAGTGGATGACATGCTGTACCTCCTGATCCACCCCACCCATGAAATATGAGGTGGAAAGAGCAGCTGCAAGATCCCAGTACAGAACATAGCAGGGATCAATGGCAAAAAATATAATTAGTCCAATTTGGTTATCTTCCTTGTTAAAGAAGGAGTTCAAGTGGAGGTGGGTTCCAAAGCAGCTTGCAGATGTGCAGCTAATGTGGGTAGGCTAAAACTCCTTAAACTGGATTCCCTGCATGACATGGTTCCTATTTGGATGTATGGAAGGATGTAGGATCTGAGAATCAGCTGATACTGGCTGGCAGCATGAACTGCTGATCTGCCTGTATTGCATCAGTGCTTGACTTCATGGTGTGTGTGGACTAATGCTACTGTATGCTATAGCAGTTTACATATGTATAGTTGTAACATTTTTTCTTCTTTTTGCTTTGGTTAAAGTTCCATTTTGGGGGTGATGGGGGATGTTGAAGTGAATACTTTTGAGCTGTTAATAATGCAGCATCAGAATTTTTAATTATGAAGCTGCTTCTTGCAAAATTCCAAACTGCTGATGATAAAAGTAAGTTTTAAAATAGTGTAATGCAGGTTCAGTCTGCACCAATGAACTTTAGTTAAAGTACATCTTTTTTATTTTTGTTTTTTAAAGTCAGTGGAGTTGGTGTGAAGTCCCTCCCAACCCCCAAATTTAGAACCCCCGCCCTGGTTGTTGTGACACTGGGTGTCTTGTTTCTCACTCTGTTTTGTCTGATGAGAGTGTTTTGTAACCCTATAGGAGAATATTAGACTGCTCAAACACTTTAATTGAACCATTACATGCACCATGGAAATCATGATTCATTGTGGATGTGTGCCCACTCATTTCCTTATAGATATTATGGGTGTAATGGTACATGCTGTACACAGACGCAGAGGAAAGTAAGCAAACAACTCCCCTGGATACTTTTGGTAAGAATTATTAGGTGCCTTTTCTCAAAGTTTTCTGAAAAACATGTTTAAAATTGCAGAAATTCAGCAAAAAAAAAAGAAAAAGAACCATCATTAAAGATCTTAATAGAGTGTGGTACTGGCAAAAGATGCCAAAACACTTTCTGAAACTCAGCTGGAGAGGTGCAAAGCATCCATCACAAACCAAGACATCATGTGACGTTTCTTGAGGAAGATGGAAAATAACGGCTTTTACACCGCACTTCAGACTCTCTCTGAAGCGCCAAGCCGCGTCAGTCTTTTTTGGTCATCAAACAATTTGATGAAGCTGCCCGCTGGGCACGTTAGTGGGCAAGAGTCAGCTCACATCAAGCCATAGCACCTACTGAGTATGCATGCGAGAATGTCTGTTGGTCAGTAGTTTGTTATGGATAGTTTCTTTGGTGAGTTAAACCTGACAGTCTGACTGCATATGTAATGTGATTGTGTTGCGGAAGAAGATGTCAGTGGAAGAAAGGGGCCTTCAGAAATTTCAGTGGGGTAATTACGTAAGTAAAGATAATTCTCTTCTGTTCCTTTTTATTTCCCAGTGTCAGCTGACAAGTTTGATTCAATGGCACTTTGTGAGATCCAAGGCAAAACATTTATTTTCCTTGACTGTGGTGAAGAGGCACTTTATTGGCTTTTTTTCTGTAGTTATTTACATTTGAATAAAGCTCTTTCTTTTTTTGAATTCCCTTTGCGGTTTTAAATGCAAGCAATTTTCAATTAGGCGCCCAGGGAGCGGTGTGTAGGGACGGTACCTTGCTCAGGGGTACCTCAGGGTAGCCATTCAAGTGGATTTGAACCCCCGACCTTCCGATCAAGGAACCACCACTCTACCTACTGACCCATCTACCTACTGAGGATAACCTGGATGGAGATCTTCTCATCCCCAGATGGCTGTCCCTCCATGGGCCTGGTTATGCGGAAGGTTTCTTCTTGTCGAAAAAGGGAGTTTTTAAGTCCAACTGTATTGTACATAATCAATAAAAACATTTTTCTTTCTGAGTTCTGCTTAGCTAAATAGCCTGTGAATGTGAGCCCAGCATGCAGCAGAGGCAGGTACAATAAGCCCGTTTTGAGATGTAAGGAAATAAGTTTAGAAGGTCTGTGAAGGTTCTCAGTCATCCAGGTCATCGTAGTCAAAGGAGCTTGCAAAGAAAAGTGTCTGGACTTCTTTAAGTTGCTTGAAGACGTTTCACCTCTCATCCGAGAAGCTTCTTCAGTTCTAAGGTCAAATGGTGGAGAGTCCCAGATATAAACCTAGTGGGAGTATCCCCCCCACAGAGGGACAAAAGGACCCCCTGATGATCCTCTAATTGCCTGAGCCAAGGTGTGAAACTGGGTGTGGGTCCCAATCAGCCAGAGTTTCGGGTGTGTTCATTGTGAAACCTGGCCCCACCTTATCATGCGAATTCCTTAGGTCAGATGGCCCAGGATGTGAGTGGGCGTTAAGGCGTCTGGGAAGGGATCTCAAAACTGGATTATAGATGGCAGAGAGTTGGTGTCGTAAACCCCCGCCTCTGTTCAAAGATGGTCGCTCACAGTGGACATAGATGGCTTCTTTCACTCCTCTGTCAAACCATCTGTCCTCTCTGTCCAAAATGTGAACATTGGCATCCTCGAAAGAGTGTCCTTTATCCTTAAGATGCAGATGGACTGCTGAGTCTTGTCCTGTGGAGGTGGCTCTTCTGTGTTGTGCCATGCGCTTGTGAAGTGGCTGTTTGGTCTCTCCAATGTAGAGGTCTGAGCATTCCTCGCTGCACTGTACAGCATACACCACATTGTTAAGTTTGTGTTTAGAAGGCCTGTCTGAAACACATGAAAATACCTTTCCTGTAACACGTCACAACACGTCACATGCTTTAAACATCCACTCTTTTTCACAATCTGAACATTTTGTATTCTTAGACGCCTGTTTTCTGTGAGGTTTTTTGACAAAAATTATTTCAAGTCAGACTTTGTTTACCACTCATCAACATCGCTGATGCCACTAAAAGGAACTTACAAGCTCACGAGATCTGCTCCATTTGCGATCAAAGAGCCAAAGGTCAGACTTTTCCTACATAATGAGCGTCTACTCTGACTTCAGCTTTTTAAGCTGAACCACAGCTTAAAATTTACATTGTAGGTCCTGCCTTGATGACTAGTTTGACTAATGCGGTCTGGCCTGGACAACTGCTCTGGATAACAAAGCACTATGGATAAGGACTTTCTAAGCTGTAGGAAGGAAACTGTGAGACTTGGTTATTACATCTCCTCAGGCTTCACTTTGAGCACAGGAGCACCACAAGGCTGTGTGCTTAGCCCCATCTTCTACGCTCTCTACACTTACGACTTCAGAGTCCAGAGGGTCTTTGAGCACTCACCCATTTTATCATCTGTTTGACTTGCTGCCCTCAGAAAGGAACTACAGGGCTTTAAAATGCTGCACCGCTCTGCTGAGGAAAAGCTTTTATAATACAGTCAGGTGCATACTGAAAAGTTCCCCTTGAGCCCCCTCTCCCCTTACTGTACAACTGGATGTATGAATAATCTACTGCTTTTACACTTGATATCTTTTATGATTGTAATGACTGTACATGCAATTTTATTCTTTCTTGTAATGGTATTTGTTTTGTTTTTTTAGTTCAAGCGTTTTATTGAACTTTTAAAAGAACCTAAACCTGGATGTGTGGATGGCACAGCAAAATGTATTCACAGACAGCTGAGGGTAAGTGTTGCAGAGGCATGACAGAATCACGCCTGTTTGTACTGCAGTGCTGTCTGAGAGCCCAAAGATCATCAGTTCCCAGAATTTATTTTCAGCTTTGCGCACAGAGATTTCTCCATATATATACAGTGGCTTGCAAAAGTATTCGGCCCCCTTGAACTTTTGCACAATTCCAGAATCTGTGGCAAGATCTGAAAACTGCTGCTCAAAAAACGCTGTCCATCTAATCTGATTGAGATGGAGCTGTTTTGCAAAGAAGAATGGGCAAGGACTTCAGTCTCTAGATGTGCAAAGCTGGTAGAGACATACCCTAAAAGACTGGCAGCTGTAATTTCAGCAAAAGGTGGTTGTACAAAATATTGACTCAGGGGGCTGAGTAATTACGCACACCCTACTTTTCAGTTATTTATTTGTAAAAAATGTTTGGAACCATGTATGATTTTCATTCCACTTCTCACGTGTCCACCACTTTGTGTTGGTCTTTCATGTGGAATTCCAATAAAATTGATTCATGTTTGTGGCTGTAATGTGACAAAATATGGGAAAGTTCAAGAGGGCCGAATACTTTTGCAAGCCGCTGTATATTATCTGCTATCTGGATGATTGGCGTTGTGCAGGAGGAAAATTTCACCCATAATGAAAGGATAGGTTTGACACGTTTTACAGTGTTTCTTTTAAAAGCTACGAATAGCATTTGCTTGTGAAATTTTTATTTCCCTTTGGCAATACTTGTGGAAAAATGCTTTATAGACGCTAGATACACAAGGTAGGTGAAACTAAAAATAAGAATACAGGGTAATTTGGAGGCTACGAGTACACAAACCATTGCACTCGTGTATTTTACGATTATATCAACAGATCCTCTGTATCTGCTCCACCTCACTTCAAAAAACATTACCGCACAAAATAAATGCAATTACACTGATTGGCCAAACATGTGACTTTTAACAGTTGCTCTCCGACTGGGGAACTTGTATGTGCCAAATGTGAGCTCAACATTTTACAAGCCATGTGCGCCTTCAGAAGGGATGGTGATGCTAGATGAAACTATTAAACAAACACTTCTTCAGAGATATTGCTCACATTAATGAAACAAATGCACCCAAAGTGGGACCATTTGTACGGTAAGGAAGCAAACACAGAACACAACATTGTGTTAAAGTATTTGAAGACATTACTGGTCATGGACAACTTTGCCTTCTATGCCAGGACCAGTTGCAAGCATTAAACCTAAATGTAAGAGATTTTTCCTCACATGAGTTCAATGACAGTAATATTTACAAACTATATACTCTAAGGAGCTTGGAAAACAAAAGCGTCTGGACTTCTTTAAGTTTCTTAAGATGTTTCACCTCTCATCTGAGAAGCTTCTTCAGTTCTAAGAGTAATTGGTGGCAAGTCCTGGATTTAAGCCCTATGGGTGTGTCCCCAAGGTGGTCATAGACCCCTATTTATTCACATGAGTCCAAGTGTGAAAAGGAGTGTGGCTCGAGGATTAGGTAGAGCTTCTCGGATAGGAAGTGAAACGTCTTCAGGAAACTTAAAGATGTGCAGATGCTTTTCTTTCCTAGCTCCTTAGACTGCAATAGATGACTGAGAACCTTCACAGACATTGATTTATATAACATTATTCTTATGTAGCATCTATTATCTTGCAGTCCTAAATGGGGAAAAAACAAGGAAAAAGAAGAACAAGCAAATGTTCCTTAACAGCTTTATCTTTCCACTTATATTCACTAATTATCAGGCAATTATGTAAACAAGGCTCTTTCAAGGGTACTTTCTTTGTTTTCCAGCTGGGAGTGGAAAATAAATTCCCCAGCCTCGCTCTCTATTTTCCCCCGGCAATAGTGTGGTTCCATTTTATGTTATTGAGCCACATTGGGCAAAAAACATTGATTGTCAGAAACCTTACAGCCGGCTGACAACACCATATATCTGTGGATAACACTGTAAAATCTACTAATGCCAGTTCATACGCATGCAGACATTATAAGATTGAATCTAAACAGTGTGATGTGGGGTTTTTATAATGCCTGGGCACACACTGGGTTCGTATGTGGCACGCCCTGGATGGCCTGTGCACCATGCCGTACCCAAAGCAGCATTATAAACTGGTGCTATTGCTGATCTGTCACCTCAATAACAAAGTGTACAGCGACACCAAGACGCAGGTCACACAGAATGAATCTGTGCTGGTCTTTAGCTACAGCAGCACACACTTAGTTAAATGCATGAAGGACTACATAAGAGCCCAAATCCTGGCAGTCATGTCCCGAGTACTTTCTAAAGTACCACATCAAAAAGACAGAGTTTGTAATTAAATTGATCCAACCAAATTTGCAGAAGTTGTAATATATTATTTCTTTGCACGTGGTCACTGCAGGAGAAGCTGAGCAGCGAGGCATGCCTGGTCCTTTATTGGCACAGACGCTGCAAATTATTGTAGAACTTGTATGTTTCCAAATATTTGGAGGAGCTCATGGCAGAGGAATGCTACTGAATTTCCTTTCCTAAAGCTTTGGCTTTCCTGCTTCAGTCTAGTTTAAAGGTAAAACCACAGAGAATTGATTGCAAATGGGTTGTCTAACCACAGGGAAACCACTTGAAATGTTCCAAGAGTATAAAAATCCACTCATGTGGCACTCAGGCCCAAATAGTCCACCTTTGCTGAGGTTGAGGCATTTAGGGCACCATGGTAGCTCAAATAAAACAGAGAAATGTGGATTTCTTTTTACATTCAAGGCGGAAAAAATGACCACAAAACTCAATCATTACAGACAGACGTTTTTTCTTGCCAAACTCTCATGGTGAGAAAAACTACCTCAGAAGGGTAGGCAGAAAAAAATGAAATAAGGATACAGAGCTGAGGTCATGATGCTGCTTCTGTTCCTGGGTTTACTTTCCATAACCTAAGACAAGAAACTGACAAATATTAAACCATGAACTGTGGGTAGAGAAAAAAAAATTCAAATGAGGCATGACACAGGTACGCTACGTGGATCAGCTTGATTTGGCCAATTTCTGTCTTCAAAGTCTTCTTCCTCTTTGTAGTGCCCCAAACAGACTTTTGCTTTCTATTACAAAAGCAGAACTTTCTAGTTTGACTCTTGCTTTATCCAGTGAAAGTGTGTAAGTCTGACCATTGGTCAAAGAAGAAGTTTCACATTTGGGAAATGCATGAAATGCCTCTTTAATTACTAAAAAAACAACAACAACCAAACAAAAAAAGCAGTTGCCCTCACATCCAGCATGCATAGCAGCATTAGTATTAATCTGGAACGTTCTAATATTCTAAAGTCTAATATTCACTGTCTCGCTGAAGGCAACATGAAAGCATTGTTACTAAAAAATAATACCAAAACCCACCTAACAGCAGGTCTGAATATAACTAACAAATATGAATTATTTTCTTGGTTTATTCCATTCAACAGCTCTTTCCAAACTTCAGGAAATCTTCTGTGGCACACCCAACCTTTTATTCACACAAATATATTATTACACATTTCCTTCCTATTTTCATTCATTCATTTTAATCTCATGCTTGTTGTTGAGCTCTTCCAACAGCACTTTTTTGCATTTTAAATTCTGTCCTGCTAACAATAAGATAAAAGGCAGGTGTCATGGGTGTGACAAAAAAACTCAAAAGCAGGACTCGCAGACAAAACAAAGCGAATAAGAACAAAGCTCCAACTAGGTCAAAAGTGGATGAACAGAAGACACAAAATCCACAGTGGCGCGTAAACAACAAAAGCCAAAGGATAACAAACTGCAGCAAGGGACAAAAGGAAACTCGGGTTATTTATACACAAAGACACACTGAGTGCGCTCAACAGAAGTGGAAACTGGTGGGGAAAAGGATCAGCTGAGACTAATTAAAGTCAAAGTAAACACAAGAGAAAAAATAAAAGAGGAAATGAATAAACAGAGAACCTTAATAAGGAGAGAAGGAGGACGCTATGGCATGGACTAATAACCCTTAACAAATAGTAACTACAATTAAGTCCAAAGGTACTTAATGGAAAAATGATAGAGAATTGTATTAATTACACCATGTTACTTTTGTAAAGATTTTCTCTACGTAAGTCCTGCTTTCCAATAAAATAAAATGTTCTCAAAGTTTTTAAATCACATTTTCCTGTTTGTTAAATGAATTCTCGTGGTCCACCGGGGTGCAGCAACCCACACTTTTGGCATCATGGCCATACAAAAAACTCCAGTATGGATTCAGGTCACCGGCTCCCAGTCTGTATAGAGAACTAAGGTACCTGCCTGCTGCTTACTAAATATCAAAAAGTTGATTCTGGGACGGAGACTGGAAAGTCACTTGGATGAGTGATGAAACGTTTCTCCCACTGAAAACATCGTGTCCAGATGAACAGAATCACCTTTTTGTGATTTCCTTACCTGATTGGTTGAGCATGCATCAAGACACTGCTTACTAAATATTTAACAGTCCTGGGGGACCTGGGAGTGAAACTAATTTTGTCTTCTAGGACGGCTATTTATACCCTATGGTGGTATCCAACAAAATAACATCGCGAATGCTGACATATGCTTGTTTCAAATTTTGTAACCTTCAGTGCTGGACGGTGTTGATTTTATTTCTATTGATTTGATTACAGTTGAGGTGGTTCGGGCATCTGACCAGGATGCCTCTTGGGCTCCTTCTGGGCGAGGTGTTCTGGCCATGTCCCACTGGGAAGAGGCCCTGGGGCAGACCCCGGACAAGCTGAAGCAGGTGGCGAGCGAGTGAGAGGTCTGGGCTTCTCTGCTTAGGCTGCTGCCCCCAGATAAGCGGAAGAATATGGATGGATGGATTACAGTGTGGACTTGCATAGGATATGTCAGGACTCTCATCTGTGAAAGGAGTTCAGAGTCCTGTTGAAATTTTTGTATGTGAAAGTGTAAGTATTAGTTAGTAAATAGTTATAAAATTTAGGTTAAAAAAACATGCCATCATTCAAGTACTGGAGTTTGTGCATATGTGAAAAGACTGAAGAGTGGATCTGTGGTCAACAGGTTTACTACTCCCCAATGAACACTTCTGGAACTTGATGGTTTTACAAGTTGCAACTATAGTTTTTAACACAACACAAACCAACCACAGGAAATGCCTCACTGCAGCTTCTACTGCAACAACAACGTGCAGAGAACTCACACAAATGTGCTCCATTTTATAACCTCTGCAAACCTGATGAGTCGTTCTCTGGTGTAACAGAAAGTGCTCGACACACTGCGCCACCCTGAGTCTAATTAATACTGCGAGACACTCCAAGCCAGACCAAGAGAACTAGATATAAACATTTAAATTAGCAAAAGACACAGAATCAACTTTGACAGCTGTCACTGTTGGCTCTTGAAATTAACATCAAACTGTAAAGTAAGCTAAAAAAAGGTAAAAGCGACTAACTGTTGAATCCCTCATGACAACTTATTTTTGCAGTCTTTTTAACACATTTGACAAAAGCTAGTTTAGTGCCTAAACCTAACCAACTGTGAAAGCTGTCTCGTGTTGCTTTTTTGAACGTTTGTATCGAGTTCTCTTGATCATGGTTGTTTAAAAAAAAAAAAAAGGTAAAGAAATTCTGCTAAGTCTGGAAAAACAATAATAGCACATCTACTTGTGGTTTCACAGAGCACCAGACTCAGATGTGGATGCTTTTCTGTGTTTCAGCCTTCTATCTCGCATCATCTTAGCTTTGCCGCTCAGCACTTCTACTACCACAGGAAGAGCTGCGCCCATCAATAACACGATGATATCAGGCACATCATGTGCACGGTGAGGCTCAGTGAAGAGATAAGGTCCTTTTTACCAAATTTCAAATAATGAAGCCAGCCTCTGTATGAGTGTCATCGTAAGTCTCACTGATCAAACTTCAGATCTAAACATTTTCTGAGATAGATTTTTGTACTCTTGGCTCTGTATGTTGACATTGAGATCAGGTGACCTCAGGCACAAAGCTGTGTTAGCTATATGCACAGACAGCCAATATTCGACAAATAAAGATTATTTTGAACTGTGAATCATGCAAATCTGCTGTAGTAGAGTCAAAGAAAAACATGGAGCTGGAAATGGGAGTAACAGGTTCCCTTTAAAAGTGGATGCAGGAATCGGATTGCCCCACCAGGAGGCACTGTTGCTCATCCTAAACACTCAATCCCGGTAGACTCTGTTACAGAGATGATGAGATTTAAGTAAGATTGCTTTCCAAACTGAATCTGCAGATAGTACTGTCCTATCATGTGCTAGCTGAGCATTACAGGCACCAGCCAATTTCCTGTTCCACACAGACACCATCAACTACTCAGCAAAAGCTCCAGTACTCATTAAACTAAACGCGGTTAGCTGGTAGCTTCCCTGATCACTCTCTGTCAGTATTACACTGTATTACACAGCAGTGATGTGCGATACCACTGATTTGCTTTCCGATCCGATACCAAGTAAAATTCAGGCTGGTATCAGCGATACTGATCCGATACTGATACTTTGTACAAAAACTTTTTTTTAACTTTATCCTTTATTTTATCTCAAATTATAGATTCATAATGATTACAGGACTTCAGATTACTTGTTCTTATCACTTAATAATGCAGAATTATCATACAGAAAACTGAAGTTGTGTGCCATTTGAGCATGTTGCCTGCCTGCAGCACTAAAGGACTCCTCGAGAGACGTTTGTCTCGCCCTAGCAGCACCTGTCCCTCTCCTCGTCTTCAGTTTGTCTCGTCATATTCTGTGATATGATTTACTCTGAGGTGTTTGACGAGGTAAATGGTGTTGCCAGAACACCTCACTTTCTTGCCACATGTATCACAAACCGCATCTTGGCTGTTTGTGGAGGTAAAATACGTCCACACATTACTCCATTTACACCCAGCCATTGTTGTGAGTGCGCACGCCAAGGGGCTGCAACACATTTATACAGCCGTATTTCGCACACGACTATTAAAGGCGGAAGAGGAAGTAGTTCCTTCCTTTTTTTTTTTTTTTTAAATTTATTTAAACTACATTTAAAAATAAAAAAAAGGAAGTAGTTCCTTCCAATGTAGACAATCCAAATGGTATAGTTTCTTTCCACTCTGTTCCTCTTAATGATAAACTACAAATTTACCCTACATTACTAAAATATCGATATTTTAATATGAGAATCGATTCTAGAACATAAATGACTGGTATCGGAGGAATCGATATTTCAGTATCGATCCGCACATCACTATTACACAGAATGAAGATACAGGGCTGCACTTTAGCTGAGTAGCCAAAGTCAGAACACATTACAGACCACAACACAGACTCCATGTGGCCTCCAGAAAGCTGGTGATCAGTCATGAGGGATCTGTCCACACTTCAGTCCATCTCCTCACACTTCTAAATAGCTCTCCGGTTTGTGTTTCAACAGCCAAGAGGAGCAAGGAATCCACACATTTTGCTTCACATCAATTGACTCTTAATACATTTTGATTTACTGTTTTCCCTGCCTGAATAGACAGCAGTGTCACTGAGCACATCTGTCCCACATTAAGAAGACTCTGCAGTTGCTTTTTAACGTGAGGCAGCACAGCTGTTATTGGGCCATGACTTCCACACCTCCTGGGCAGTGCACAGTTAAACAATGACATGTGATTTTCTGCATATGCAGCTTTGTCTGCACCATTTTGGCAACTGTCCTTCTGACAACGTGCATATTTTTAGATAAGTGAAAAAAAAAAATCACCTGCTGACATTTTTTTTGTTTTCATTTTGCATCTGACAAAACCTTCACCTTTAGTTTCTGTGGCGCAAAAAAGATGGTGTCACATATGGAAAAAGTGTTCGGCAAGCAAAGGCATCGGCTCAAAATATGCAAAAGTCTGCATCTAATGTTACCTGCATGGTGCCATTTTAAATCCGCTTACTTTGCTGAACAAATAGAAGAGAAGCAGACATTGGATCTGTTGCTGTGAGCATGTTTTTAATATTAAGAATATTTTGCCTTTAGTGGTTGAAAAGCTGTCATAAAAGTTTTAAGATGTGTTTTGACTATAAAAGTACAGAGAAGTACATATATCATCACAGTAAATCTGATTTATAAGGCAGGAAACATGAGATTTCAACATTTTCCCCCCCCAAAGGCACACATGGGCACATGTGCCATTTAACTGAGAAAACAGCTGAAAACTAGAAAAGAGAGCTAATAATGAGTTGGGAAAATCTGAAGGATACTGTATGGGGATTTATTTGGATTAACAGAATACAGAAAAATCTGTTTACACTCACAGAAAATCCTTCAATTTATAGGACTGGTCTCAGATTAGTTTACAACAGCAGTCATAAATGTTGGTAAACTATGACCTCTGCTGATCATAAAGAAAACAGTCACCAGGGTTAAAAAAAGAAAAGAAAAAAGAGACTCTTTTGGCATAAATAAAACAGCCGGAGTAGAGTATAGAGAGTATATATGTGTTTTAACATCACATTCTATGTCAGCCAGCAGATGGCACCAGTTGATTATATTGTTTCCATCAGAAATCAGTGAAAACGACCATGTACAGTTGGTATCCTGCAGTGCAATGTAAGGTGATGTTTTTTAGTCCAACCAACAAAAACTGACAACTATGAAGTAAAACCCTGCTGTCTGTTTGAAGTATAGACCATTAACTCAGCTCTGTACATGTTAGCAGATGGACTAGGGGTCAAAGTAAAACAACAAGTTCACCTCACATAAATTCTTTCCTAAAGATTCTTTGTGCAATCATTTTTTAGGTTCAAGGGCGCAGCTTTTCTCATAAGTTTGATTTTATTCACTAACTTCCCATAAAACTGGCCCATAGTGTCTTGATTGATTGCAGATGGAGCAGGATGCTAAGAGGAGAGCCAGCATTTTCATAACCACTACCGTGTGCTGCAAACTGAAGAGCAATGTGCTCTGGAGTAAACTGGACTAACTAACTTAAGGGACCCGAGGGACTGACTTACTTTTTGGGCGATTTAACGCAAGTTTAATGCATGTTTTGTAAAGTGATCAGTTAACTAACTTCATTAGCTAGGTAGGAAAGACAACAAGTTGTTAGCTGGGAAGTTTTCATTTTAAACAACTGTGAGACTACAGGCTTGACTTTTTCTCCAGGCCCTATGCAGAATTCAAATATTATTAAATATCTACAAACAGCAGCAATTTTAGGACAAATAGAAACGATCATTTAAACAGTAAATAGGTGTTAGCCCAAGGGACTGAATCTGTTAAACTACAGTCTCATTTAGACAGAATTGGTGCTGTTAACATTCTTTACTTTGTCAACATGGAGATGATGATATTCATTTGGCTAATGCCCAGGATGCTTACTACCTCTGTGGTGCAGCAGCATGCACATGATGGTAAACGAAAGGATGGAAACTGCAGTTTACCCATTGTCCTCAGCAGTTCTAAAAAGTAATTTATTTACATTTAAGCAATAAAACCCATTAAACCATAAACCAGCCCAGGCCAGGAAAAAACAGATATATCAAAAACACACTCTAGGACTAGTTTTACAAAAGCCAAAACTGTTGAGCTCACGCCAGTGACTGAACCAAAAGTCTTAATATTCAAGGGCCTGACAGCCTCCTAAAACGATACTTTAAAAGAAGGAATTAAAGTCCCCTTATTAGTCCAATAAAAAAGTTTTAGTGGACGGAAAGTGTCCCCCCTCATGAAGCTGCCTGTCTGAGAGAACTAGTGGCAGTGACTAGCCCAAGCCACTTCACTGTGGTCTGAGTAGTGATGGGAGCTTGTACTCACCAGGGTTGGGCAGAAGTCCGAAATCTTCACCACAAATGAAAACATGCGAAACATAAAAACACACACACTAATAAAAGTAAACCATAAAACACATAGAATAAATTATTAAAATTACTTCCACCCTGTGAATTATACACTGTTCATACTGTTTGAATTGCAATTTAATCAAATACTAAATGGAATGTTCGAATAATGTGAAATTTTGAAAATGAAAATAATGCCTACTGGGGTCAGCGGGGGAGCTGGCCCCAGGGAGGGGTCAATTGCCCCTCCCTTCCTTCCCTCCCCATCTCTAGCTGCCTCCCTCCTCCCGCTCCACCACAACCACCCACACATGCAGGGCCGTGGAGTAGGGGTGTGTCACCAGGGTGCAGAGGAGGCT
>NW_005187517.1:935202-937870 GCF_000239375.1 Pundamilia nyererei | reverse complement strand
AAAAAAAAAAAAAGTCTTGAAATATATCACTTTTTCCACTATGTTCAGTTGTTTTTTGACTTGCAGTAGTACGTTCCCAATCGGCTTGCTAAGTTAAGTCCTTAGTGAGCCAAATAGCTACACAGTGTTTTTTCCACTTCGGTTTGCATGCTGCCATGTTTTTGGTGGCATTTGTGTATGTCATTGAATTCTGATAAAAACCATGTAAGGGTGTAGAGTGGGTTCATGTTAACACTCCATTAAAATTTGAACATCTGAGCTCTTCTTCAAGGTCAAACAAGGTCAACCCCACATGTTGCTGTAGAACCCAGAGCTACAAAGTATCGCTTTAGTGCCCATCAGCTGCAGGCTGTCTACCCACAAAGTCCTCAGCTACACAGTGCAGTGAAAGCCCAGGAGAAGAAGTTTGCTCACAGTGCAGTGGCCGAGTCATCGCTACGCCCACCGTTCCACAGAAAGGGAAGCCCGCTCTTGTGGGTGTCCTTTATTTCAGAGTGATTCAATTCAAGCTGCAGCAGAGAGAAAAAACGGTTTGACAGGTGGGGGTTCTTAACCGCTGCATTGTTATGGTGTCATCCATTTACAGACAATAATGTGTCAAATCTCTGAAAAGTCACAAGAGAGAGAAATACCCAGGTGGCAAGATTCCTCCACTTCCCACACTTAGGACTCTTTTCCACAAAAACTATTGGATTTATTTTATTTTTTTGTATTCTCACAGTCTTTTTATGTGAATAGCTCCATATTGCAAGTGTATATTTCCTGGGCTCCTTGACAATCTGGATCTGTCCTATCTGTAATGGAAGCGTGTCCCTTCGCAGCAGAAAATAGAGACACTTGTCACTGCTGAAACTGCACTCTGCACTCTATTAGCAACTTGCCAAAAACAATCTGTCATATTCCTCGCCGGAGTCACAACAATAGAAATAAGTTGAATTATTCTCCGGTAGCCGCCTGTCACAAACAACAAAACAGAGAAAATGAAATTTTAATATTTCCACGTTTAGCGTGATAGAATGTCACAGCTCTCCAGTTATGAGATGCCCCAAATCGTTTTTTCAGAGATTGTATTGACTTTTGTTATGTTGCATTTTATAAGAGTTAGATTACATCATTTGTAAGGATGGGTGTTTTTGTTGGACCCCGGTTGTTTCAAGACGCTCCACTTCTTCTGTCAGAGAGTGTGTAGTGGTCTGCACATGCGGTTCAACCAATAATGACCCCCCAACAAAGGTATTTGCTTCTACAGAATTCAAAGAGGGCACAGAAGAAAATAGAGAGGAAGCAAAACCAAAGACAGGGAAGTGAGTTGGAGTCATACTGGGTTGTTCACGATGCACAGTGAGTGACATGGCTGTCTGGCAGACCAGACGTTGATCTCAAGTTTTTCTTGACTTATATGATGTAACTGGGAGGAAGGCACCAAAACAACAACGATGCTTAACGAGAAGGCCAAAAAAAAGAATGACTGTGGATTTATTGATTGGTTGCAACCAGAGATGAGCAGTAACGTGTAACACGTTACTGTAATCTGATTACTTTTTCAGGTAACGAGTAAAGTAAGGGATTACTATTGTAAAAACAGTAATTAGATTACCGTTACTTTCCCGTAGGAACGCTATGTTACTGAGTTACTAAAACCGTGATTTTTTTGCGAGAATGTCTCATGACAGTCACGTAAGCGAGTGCGACGTTTGTGACAACAGCTGTGTGCAGATCAACAATGGATCATATATCAAGTACGGGAGAGAGTATGAGCGTGCAGCGTTTAAAGCGTGGAAGTACTGGCCTTACTTTGAGTTCGATTCCATAAAAAGTGACAAAAACATTAGCGTCCGTTGTGTGTGGGAAGAAAACTTCCTTTTACAGCGAAAAAACCCCCCTAAACTTCCAAGCAAGCACCGAGTGCGCTACGACGTAATGGGAAATTCACAGAGAAACTCGCGGATTCTTCCACTTACCGCTGCGGCACACCTGCACCAGGGTAAACCTCCGCCTACCCTACTCCTGCTTTACAGGTGAAAATAGAGCAAAAGGACCGCTGAGTCTTTGACTTTATTTATTTTCTGCTGTGTTTTACTTGCATCTATTTGAAAGACTGAGTGTAAACACAAAAATACAAATATTTTATGTGCTGGAATGTGCAGAAAATAGGTTCAAATGTTAAACAAATTTCTTCCAGTCAGAGAATGTTGCATATAATAAAATTTTTGCTTGATGCATAAAGTTAAAAGGTTAAAACTGATAAAACAACCCATATGGAAAAGAAATAGTAAAAACTTATATGTGATTACTCATGAAAGTGGCCACTTTCTCATTACTTTCATATATTGTTTTAGTAAGTATCCAAAACATACAAGTTTCATTATATAATTTTTCAAGGGATCTTATATCTGTTTTCACACTTATATGCTTTTCATACAAGTTTCACACAAGACAGATACAAACCTTATAAGATTTATATATATCGTTTCCATATGGGAAGTTTTAAAAAGAGACTTTTCCATTTGATTACATTTTGTATGATAGATTATGCAGAAAAAGTAGAATTGGGCTGAAAGATTTATCGTTTTATTACCTATTCAGGTTGTAAATCGTGTTTTTAAAAAGTAACTAAGTAACTAAGTAATTAATTACTTTTGAAAATAAGTAATCAGTAAAGTAACGG
>NW_005187517.1:930812-933633 GCF_000239375.1 Pundamilia nyererei | reverse complement strand
GACACCCAGTGATGTCACATTACTGCGTCCAGCTGTACTAATCGTCAACAGCAGGTGTGTTCGGGGAACCGGATTAGCGCGCTCACGGTTAGCGCGATGGTTTGGTCTTGGATGTTTCATTTGATCTTGGATGTAGTAAGCGACGTACGAAGCACAGGGCCCTGGTGTTGAACTCGCCTGTATTTTGTGTACATTGATGATGTGAGCATCATCACAAAGTAAATGGTAAATGGACTGGTTCGTATAGCGCTCATTCACGCAAGTACTTTTTACTATGCTTTTTCTATCTACCATTCACACCCATTCATACCCCAATGGATGCATGGGAGAGCAACTTGGTGCCTAAGGATATTTAGCATGTAGACTAGAGCAGTCAGGGATCGAACCAACCATCCTCCAGATTAGCAGATAACCCGCTCTACCTCCTGAGCTACAGGCAAAGGAATTCCGGGATGCCATAACTGGTGAGTACGATATAGATAGCATCTTTGTGTGTTCCACATAAAAGATTTAAAGAATTAAAGTGAGGATGACAGATAATTACAAAAGAATTGCTATTGGATTGAACACAACACACATTCTGCTCAATAAAATTGTGTATCTGCACAAACCTGTATTACAGCGATTGGGAAAAATTATTATTCATGATTGAACCTTGATTGACCAATCAAAGCTGGATTGCTCATACACTTCAGTAGCTTTGAGAAACCCCCCTTCCATTCAAACGGCTACAATAACACTTATATCCTATATTACATGTCTTTCTGTGCTTCTCCCTAATACCAAACATGCTCCTGAAGACCAGGAGTCCAACTAGCTGGGACACTCTGTGTGCATGTGTATGAGTCACCTGTAACGAGATAGGCCAATCTGTTAATGGATTAATGATTCACCATCTCTTTTTGCTCCATCCAGCGCTATACCCAACATGACACACACATATTTATACGTATACAGAGACCTGGAAGATGACACATTTCTCTGGATGGATTAGGTAACTGCCATAATGCTCACAAGGGACACTACAGCATTTTTACAGCAGCTGTAAGACATGATGCATAATACAAAATAGGGCTTGTGTAGAACAAGGTGGAATACATCAGTCGTTACTGGGTTGCATAGAATCTAATCGCAGATAACAGCGCATCTGTGGAATTTGTTATTTTGTTGCAGGGCCTCACTGGCTTGGCTGTTTCAGATGGTCTTATTGCTGTAGCTGTGAATGCATTTAGACACCAAAGTCTGGGAGTCTATGTGGGCAGCTGACCGACGGTCTTTTTAGTGCCTCCTTCTGTCCTGTCACCATCATTTCTCCTCCTCTTTGGAAAAATAAATGATAAAAAATAGAAGATACCTGCCCCCAACAACATGTGCACATAATGTCCTTCCGTCTCCAACAGAGATTATCAGAGCTGAAGAAATTCACGTCCGACACGTCTCTACCAGCTCCACCACACTGCAGTGGCGACCCGTTCTGGCTGACGTGCCCCTATGAGATGCGCTTCACTGCAGTTCGGACAAGAGTTGATGGGGCTTTGCAACTGGCACAAAACATTTTCAAAATTTTTTTATAAATATAAAAAGTCAAAGTTCTAATTGGTTTTTGCAGTCTCTCAAATTTGCTGTTTTTATCTGTTCTACATGCATCACTGTAAAGTCAATTTTGTTGACATTCTGAATAAGAAAATAAGAAAATAAAAGCTACAATGAAAACTCATGTAAAAGATTTTATTTTATGGTTTGGTGAAGAAGAAAAAACTCAGTGAAAATCATCATGTTCTCTTCATATTATTTATTTTCCTTCAGCAATTGCTCTCGTCTCTATTACACACCAAAGGTGCTGAGCCCAGCTGTGTTAACAGTTTCTGAGCCTGGACAAACTAGTGTTTGGGTCAGCTGGGGTCCTCTCCAGCCAGGGACAGTTGAGTTACTCTGAGTATTCTGCCCTGCCCAGGGGTAAACTGCACTATGTCCAACCGAACGAAGTCTGAACTCTGCTCTGAAACCAATCAGATACCACTTACTTGGTCACTGTTGGCACCAGGCATGCCTCAGGAAAGTGAAAGCCATGTCTGTCAAAGTGTGCAGAAGGTGAAGTCAAATCTGGTCATAATTCTGCTCCTAAGCCGTCTTGTGCATTCTGCATCCTTAATTCCGAATAGGTTTGCTCAGTTCTGACTTTTCTGAGAAATGGTCTGAGCTGTTAGTTGAACTGGATCCAATAAATTAGAATAGTCTACTCTCCGAGCTTCAACAGCTCCTGCTGGTTTTGTTTTTGGCACCACTGCTTCATAGGATATATTTCAAAGGGAAAGAGAGCAGCACTCAGTTACTGAAAAGTCACACCAACCCAGGAAGTTTAATAATTGTTTTCTACAAACAACAAAGCTCTGGAACTGGTCTAAATTTCCTTTAAAAGACAACTTGGAAAAAAAATTGGTTATTATCGTATTACTGTTATTTTTTGATCGAGGCGGCTGATTTAGTCCACAACACTGACGAAGATGGAGCATACCTCTGAGGCTGATTTAAATTTTAGATGAGAAACTGGTGTGTGTGTGACAGATTTGCTGTCATGCTATGAGTCATATTTGGTTATTTATTGGTATATCGCATCATAAACAACAGGTTCAGTGTCATGAGGAAGGACAATTTAGTACATCAGGAAACTCGTACAGGAGGAGACATGAATAGAAACAAAACCCTTAACATTAGCAGCCCTTCAAGCTTTTTGTTTTCAATTACATCCGTTTTCATCACATCATTGGAGATTCTACCACTCTGAAAAATTGATAAACTACGTTGTATTTGTCAGTTAAAG
>NW_005187517.1:924544-929398 GCF_000239375.1 Pundamilia nyererei | reverse complement strand
ATCTCTGTTGCTTGTGGGGCTCGCACACAAGAATTTCACTCGCATGTGCTGTGCCAGTGTGCCTGCACATGTGATGTGACAATAAAAGTGATTTGATTTGATTTGATTTGATTTGGCACATGAAATGTTGACATGGCATACATGCAAGTTCATTACTGTGATGGAGGCAAATTGGGAAGTCCTTGTTCTGTGGCAAAAATGCATGTGAAATTTCAAAAGCCTCCATCACAGTCATTAACTTGCATGAGTGCCATGTGAACAGTGACTTAGAAAGAAAAAAAAATGCATCCAAGAGTTTTCATTGATTTCAATTTATTGTATATTGTTGGCTGTCCAAATTAGAAGACTTTAGCTTTGGTTCAATTTCACTTCAATTTATCAAGGTGTGTATTGCAAATTAAAGATCCTATTAGAGAGAAACCCCCAACAATCAAACGATCCCCTATGAGCAAGCACTTGGCAGCAGTGGGAAGGAAAAACTCCCTTTTAACAGGAAGAAACCTTCGGCAGAACCAGGCTCAGGGAGGGGCGGCCATCTGCCGCGACAGATTGGGGGGTGGGGTGAAAGAAGAGAGGAAGGATAGCAAAATCGCCAGTGTTAAAGTAAGACTGAGGAGTGTGAAAATGTTCTACACCAGTGTCAGTGTTAGAAAATCAACAACATTCAGAGCTAATTTTTTTAACACTAACACAGAAAAGAAAGAGAGGGAAGAAGATGGGAATAAAGGATAGAAAACAGGAAGACTGATAGGAGGAAAAAAAGAACAACAGCGAGGAAACCTGGGAAGAGCATACTGAGAGAGAGACGACACAGGGGAAGAGGACAGGAAGAGAAAGAAAAGAAAGAAGGAAGAAAACAGACGGGGAAGAAGACAAGGCGGGAGCAGGAAAAGGGAAGAAAACAGAGAGGAAGACATTTAGAGTGGGAGATAGAAAAAGAGAGAAACAGGAAGGAAGATGACCTGGAGAGAGGGAGGATTAAAATCAAGGGAGGCAGGTACAGATAGAGGAAGAAAAACAGGAAGAGAGGAAAGAAAAACAAAAATAGAGGAAAACAGATGAAAACTGAGAAGAGAGCAAGAAGAACAAAGGCAGAAGACAAAAGACTGAAGAAAACTGAGGAGATAACCAGGAAAAAAAACAAAAAAACAAAAAAAACAGGGAAGAAGACAGAAAGGGAGGAAGAATGGAGTAGCGAAAGGACAGGAAAAACAGCAGAAGTAGAAGAAAGGACAAAGAAGAAACAGGTAAAAACATTATGAAAGACGTTGACGAATGATGCTACGAGATGGAGAATGACAGGAATGCAGGAAGGAAGAAAGACAGGACAGGTATCGATAAAGGACAACAAGGAAGGAAGGGAGAGGTAGAGAGTGAAGGAAATGGAGAGTGAGAGGGGGAGACAGTAAAAGAGCAAAGGAAGGAGGAAGACAGACAGGAAGCATGAAAGGAATACAGGGAGGGAGGAGGAAAGACTGAGGATAGCCAAAGACGAGGACAAAAAGAAAGGAATACAGGGAGGAAAACAGAGGAGACAAAAAGAGAAGTAAGAAAAGAGAATAATGACAGGAAAATGGAAACAGAAGGAAAATATGAAGAGGGAAGCAAAAAGGTAGAGAGGGAGAGGGAAAGAGGGAGAGAAGGAAAGAGGGAGGGGGACAGGAATAGTGGAGGGACAGGAATATGTGGGCAGTCAGGGAAGAAGACACTGAGAAAGGGGGGATAACAGGAATACAAGGAGGGATGAAAACAGAAAGAAAGACAGGACAAGGAAAGATGAAGGACAAGGAAAGAAGAAGGCAGGGAGAAAAACTAAGAAGCGGGAAGACAGGTAGAGAGGAAGAGGGAAGAAAACAGAGCGAGAGCGAGGAAAATGGAGAGAACAGATGGAAGACAAGAGAGAAAGAAGGGGAAGAAGACGTGGAGAGAGAGGGAGGGAAGGACAGAGGGAGGGGAGGAAAACAGAAAGAGAGGAAGACTGAGAAGAAAAATCAGGAGATTACAATAGGAGATGGAGAATGACAGGAATACAGGAAGGAAGACAAACAGGATGAAGGACAACAAGGAAGGGAGGGAGAGGTAGAGAGTGAGGGAAATGGAGAGAGTGGGAGACAGTAAAAGAGCAACATTGATGCAAGGAGTAGGAAGAGAGAGGAAGCATGAAAGGAATACAGGGAGGGAGGAGGAAAGACTGAGGACAGAAGATGGAATAGTAGGAGGAAGGAAGAGAGCCAGTAGGACAGGGAAGAAAAAAGAAAACATTGATGAAAGGAGGAAGACAGGAAAAATGAGAGCGAGGAAGAAAGGACAGGTAGAGATGAAAGACAAGGAAAGAGAAGTAAACAGAGACAAAGAGAAGGAGGAAGACAAGAAGAGAGTGAGGAAGACAGCAACAATACCAGAGAGGATGAACAACAGAGTGGAAGAAATTGAGAGAGAGAATGAAAGGAATACAGAGAGAAAGGAAGATTGAGGACATGTAGAAACAATGGACAACAAGGACAGAAGGGAGACAGGAAGGAAAGAAAAGATGAAAGAAGACACTGAGAAAGGGAGGATGACAGGAATACAAGGAAGGATGGAAACAAAGCGACAGGACAGGATGTTAAGAGATGGAGAATGAAAGGAACACAGGAAGGAAGACAGACAGGAAAGGTCGAGACAAAACACAACAAGGAAGGAAGGGAGACAGGGAGGAAAGAAGGAAGAAATGAAAGGAATGAATAAATGAAGATGGGAGGAACAAAACATGAAGGCAGAGATGAGGGGAGAAAACCAAAAAAAAGAAAGAGGAAAACAGATGGAGACAGCAAGAAAAGTGAGGGTCAGACAGAAAAAGAGGTAGAGAGAAGAAAACAGATGAAAGAAAAGAGAGAAAGACTGGGAAGAAGACATGAGAGAGGGAGGGAAGGAAAACAGAAAGAGGGAGGACAAGAAGAAAAATGACAAAAAGGAAGAGGGGAAACAAGAAAGAAAGAAAAGTGAGAAAAGGAGTAAACAGATGAAAACTGAGAAGACAAGAAGAAAGAAAGTAAGACAACTGGAGAGGGAGGATAACAGATATGCAGGGAACAAGCTGGGAAATAAAACATTGAGAGAGAAGTGAGGCAGGAATACAAGGAGGAAAATAGAGTGGGAAACAAAAATTATAGGGAAGACAAAGAAAGCAAGGAAGACAGGAATTGTCAAAGGACTGGAAAATGTGGGTAGAGTGAAGGAAGACAAAAAAAGAACAAAGGAGGAAATAAAGAAACAGGTAAGACATTATGAAAGACAAGACGGAGAATGACAGGAATGCAGGTAGGAAGACAATGGAGAGGTAAAGAGATGAAGGACAAGGAAGGGAGAGGTAAGACAGTGGGGGGATTTGAGAGAGAGGGGGAGACAGTAAAAGAGCAGGGGAAGGAGGAAGAGAGAGAGGAAGCATGAAAGGAATACAGGGAGGGAGGAGGACTAAGGATAGCCAAAGACTAGGACAAAAAGAAAAGAAGGAATACAGGGAGACAAATAGAAGGGTAAGAATAGAGAAACGCGAGAGGAAGATGGGAAAAGAAGGAGGGAGGAAGAGAGGCAGTGGGACAGGGAAGACAACATTGAGGCAAGGAGGACTACGGGAATAATGGGAGCGAGTGAGAAAGGTTAAGTAGAGACGAAGGACAACGAGGAAAGAGGTAAACAGAGAAGACAAGAGAACAAGGGAGGGAGAAAGACAGCGGTGATAACAGGGAGGATGAACAACAAAGAAGAAGAAACTGAGAGGGATGATGAAAGGAATACAGGGAGAAAGGAAAGAAAGATGGAGGACAGGTAGAATAAAAAGGACAGCAAGGAAGGAAGGGAGATAGGAAGGAAAGAAAAGAAGAAGGGGATGAATAAACAGGAAGGCAGAGATGAGGGGAGAAAAAAAAAGGTAAACAGGAAGCAAGAAAATGGGAAGAAAACAGAGCGGACGTGAGGGAAATGGAGAGAACAGATGAAAGAAAAGGGAGAAAGACGGGAAAGAAGACATGAGAGGGAGGGAAAACAAAGACAGAGAGGAAGACGGATGAAAACGGGAAAAAAAAATAACGAGATGACATTAAGAGATGGAAAATGACAGGAATGCAGGAAGGAAGACAGACAGGACAGGTATCGATAAAGGACAACAAGGAAGGAAGGGAGAGGTAGAGAGTGAAGGAAATGGAGAGTAAGAGGGGGAGACAGTAAAAGAGCAAAGGAAGGAGGAAGACAGAGACAGGAAGCATGAAAGGAATACAGGGAGGAAGACAAAGGACAAGAGGAAGGACAACAAGGAAGGAAGGGAAAACTATGTAGAGAGGAAGGAAGAGAGGCAGTGGGACAGGGAAGACAACATTGAGGCAAGGAGGACGGCAGGAATAGTGGGAGCGAGGAAATAAAGGATAGGTCGAGATGAAGGACAACAAAAAAAGAGAAGTGAACAGAGACAAAGAGAAGAAGAAGACAAGGGAGGGAGGAAGACAACGATACCAGAGAGGATGAACAACAGAGAGGAAGAAATTGAGAGAGGATGAAAGGAATACAGAGAGAAAGGAAGATGGAAAGATGGAGGACATGTAGAGAAAAAGGACAACAAGGAAGGAAGGAAGGGAGACAGGAAGGAAAGACAATGAAAAAATTAAGAGGAAGGAAGAAAAACGACAAGTTTAGCCAGGGGGGCCGATAGGGCATTAACAGGGAAAAGGGGGCACAAAGACATACTTTTCTTTCTTATTCTCATTTAAAATGTCTGGCTGTTATTAAATAATTATCTGAATCTTACACCCAAAGTTTTAATCTGATGTAAAATGTATAGAAGTCCATTACTGTATATAGTAACTGTTAAGTCTAATATAC
>NW_005187517.1:920942-922270 GCF_000239375.1 Pundamilia nyererei | reverse complement strand
TTTGTCTCTAGGGGCCACCGCATATATTTATATATAAACATATAAATAAAACCACTTTTTTACATTAGTAATTCCTTTTGTGCATAATTTTATATTATTGTTAATAATAAATTAATTAAAGCAACAAAACAACCTGAAGAGCCGGTTCGGAGCCGAAAGAGCCGGCTCTTTTTAGTGAGCTGAGCCGAAAGAGCCGGTTCTCTAAAAATCCCATCACTATATTTTGGTATTTCCGTTGATCCGTACAATAAGTTTCTTGTAACATTTAGATTTAACATTTAAAATTGTGTTCCAAACGTCAAAAGTTACAAATATTTTACTAAATGTTGTAAAAAGTGACTAAAAAAAACATGTTTTTGTAAGGTTTTGAGCTAAATGTGGAAAAATGTTGCCACGACTTTCAGCATGTTTCAGTTTACAAACGCCGCCCCAAACACTGCTACTAATGAAAGATAAAACATTAGGTCAGCTCTAGTCAATTACAAAAACAGCCACCGTAATGTAAGACCAAGGTACTGAATACAAAAAAGCATAAGCTGTAAGGCCTCAAAAAGACCTGGGTAACTGGTGGCCTTAAGGACATAAGTCCAAAATACTTTCTGTGTTTGAGGCTTGTGAATTTATTCCCACCCCTGGCAACTTCTGGTTTAGGATTGAAAGACTCCCAATATGATCTTCCATGTTGTGTTTAGCTCTAGGGAAATGCCAGTATGAATGGTATCCCTATGTGGTATTCCTATGTTAATCCACCTTGTCCATCAGTATACTTTGATAATAATAATTTATAATAAAAAAAAGTTTATTTGGTTGAAAATTTGCATTTAGCCTAGTGCAACCAAGTTTCTACTTTCAGGCAGAAAGGTATAAAAGTCCATAAACTGGATTTGGAGGTCCTGGTCAAAATGACATACTGTATGCATCTCAGTCTCACATCCCATAAAGAAGGTTCTTAGTGAGGGATGAAGAGTTGTTGATGTTAATTATTTAATTTAATATTTTTTAAAAGCGCTGTATGAAAGAACAAAACAAAAAAACAATTAATGTATTCGTAGCTACTGAACAGAGAGAGTGGGACCACCAAGAACCACTGAAAGAGCACGATGGGGTAAAAGCACACTGGGCAAAACTGTCTCCAGGTTTACTTGAATTAGGGCTGCTTGATTATGGCAAAAATGATAATCACGATTATTTTCACTGAAATTGAGATCTCGATTATTTGACGATATTTATTTAACAATAACAATGTATTGAATAATGACTTTAAAGATTGTCAAAAAATAATATAAAATGGTGTGCAAATACTGATAACAGTGCAAATGTTTGCAATA
>NW_005187517.1:917711-919676 GCF_000239375.1 Pundamilia nyererei | reverse complement strand
AAGTAGTTTTAAACCATGTGATCCACAAAACAGCATAAGAGTAAAAGAAGAACTGACTGCGTTACAGCACCCACTGCTTGTTGAGAGTAAAAGCGATACGCGCTTTCACGTCTTTTTTTAGCGACTTTTTTTAGAGAAAAAGTCGCTAAGGGGTCTGAAAACTCGCTAAATATAGCGACAAAGTTGCTAAGTTGGCAACACTGCTTGGTGGAGGTCTTTATCAGTGAAAAAATACAGCTAAAGGTCCAAAATGTATACCTCTCCTTCCCTTGTTCTAAAGCTGTCCAGGCCAAATCTGGCCCCCGGGCCTTATGTTTGACACACTGTTCTTAAACCCAATACTTACCTCAAAGTGTTACATCTTCTTACAAGTATTACTGTGCTATGCCAAGGAGAACCCGTTATATTGTTAAGCCAGCAGTCACGGAATACATAATAAAAGTATTTTCTATAGTTCACTTTTCCCACAAGCATAACAATAAACAGTTTTTAATACCTGAAGAAGCACAAAGGTACAACAGACTGTTCCCCAGCTGTTGTAGTAGACCACAGCTGTGACTTTAGTAACTTTGGTGGTGAAAACTGTTCCTCAGTGTTCAATCAGTGACAGGCATCAAAAAGCATAAACATGATTTTCAGGCTGTGTGTTGGATCCGTTTGTTGTAAAGTAGGAAAACAAAGTTTTTAGAATTTTTAATTATGTAAAATAATCTTCTTTAAGTACTTTAGTAGTGCATGAGTTGGATAATTAAAATGTATTTAAAGGAAGTACTCATTATGTAGAAGCACTTTTCAGATTCATGTTCTTTATGTTAGTGGATCATTGCAACTCTTGGTGATTTTTATTTCTTTTATTCCTGGGTATATTGCAATTTATCTGCAAAATAGTAAGTAACTAAAGCTTTAAAAGAAATAGTATGGAGTACAAAAGTACAATATTTGCAGCAAAAATATAATAGAGTATAGAAGCTTGGTACATGTTCATACAGGTTACTCTTTCTGGTTTTGTGTCGTCTTAGTTTGTTTGAGTTTTTACTTTACAGTGGAAATGCCTCTTAATTAATCTTGTGGAATATGGACTACACATCAGTCTAAACCTAATTTGTCCATATGTATGTCTTTTATACTTCTTACCAATGAAACATGAAAACCTTCCCCTTCCCCTTTCTGTTCATAATTGATAAAACACAGCCTTGCTAAACTTCAGATTATCTTATGGTGGGTAATATTAGTTAATATTAACTACAGATATTTACATTTGGCATATTGGCTCTTTTATTTTTTACACCATCAGACATTTTCAGTGACACACATCGAAAATACTCAGAACAGCAGTAGCAAGACAGAAGAAAGCAGTAACGAAGGAAAAGGTGGGGTTGAGGTGGGTTGCAAAGTGGCTTGTAGATGCAGAGCAAATACACGGACCTAAATATTATGGCCAGTGTTGAGATTTCTGCCAAGCCTGACTTCGTTGCCAACTTGAATTACACTAAATATGCTTAGTTTGTAATACCGACTTATTTGCAGGCCCTGCTCAGCAAAACTTCTCGCATTCATATTTAAGTCTCCTAACAAGCAAAAAAGGATTCCTCTGAAAATGGTCAGGTACAAGGATTGAACTGAAAATGAGTGAAAAAACAACCCATGTCTAAAGAAAAATATTGAAAGTTCTTCAAAAAGCTGGAGAACTATTGCTCAAGACCACTTTAAAAATCACAAGAAAGTCTGTCTTCTTGGAAGCAAAATACAAAGAAATAAGCCCATACGGAAAAGACATAGTAAAAACTTATATGTGATTACTCATGAAAGTGGCCACTTTCGCATTACTTTCATACATTGTTTTAGTAAGTATCCAAAACATACAAGTTTCATTATATAATTTTTCAAGGGATCTTATATCTGTTTTCACACTTACAGTGGGGCAAAAAAGTATTTAGTCAGCCACCGATTGTGCAAGTTCCCCCA